>NC_092288.1:20469425-20629425 GCF_036320965.1 Panulirus ornatus | reverse complement strand
CGACTAGAGGGGACGGGAGCGAGGGGCCAGAAATCCTCCCTCCTTGTATTTTTTAACTTTCTAAAATGGGAAACAGAAGAAGGAGTCACGCGGGGAGTGCTCATCCTCCTCGAAGGCTCAGACTGGGGTATCTAAATGTGTGTGGATGTAACCAAGATGTGAAAAAAGGAGAGATAGGTGGTAAGTTTGAGGAAAGGAACCTGGATGTTTTGGCTCTTAGTGAAACGAAGCTCAAGGGTAAATGGGAAGAGTGGTTTGGGAATGTCTTGGGAGTAAAGTCAGGGGTTAGTAAGAGGACAAGAGCAAGGGAAGGAGTAGCAGTACTCCTGAAACAGGAGTTGTGGGAGTATGTGAGAGAATGTAAGAAAGTAAATTCTCGATTAATATGGGTAAAACTGAAAGTTGATGGAGAGAGATGGGTGATTATTGGTGCATATGCACCTGGGCATGAGAAGAAAGATCGTGAGAGGCAAGTATTTTGGGAGTAGCTGAATGAGTGTGTTAGTGGTTTTGATGCACGAGACCGGGTTATAGTGATGGGTGATTTGAATGCAAAAGTGAGTAATGTGGCAGTTGAGGGAATAATTGGTATACATGGGGTGTTCAGTGTTGTAAATGGAAATGGTGAAGAGCTTGTAGATTTATGTGCTGAAAAAGGTCTGGTGATTGGGAATACCTGGTTTAAAAAGCGAGATATACATAAGTATAAGTATGTAAGTAGGAGAGATGGCCAGAGAGCGTTATTGGATTACGTGTTAATTGACAGGCGCGCGAAAGAGAGACTTTTGGATGTTAATGTGCTGGGAGGTGTACACGAGGGATGTCTGATCATTATCTTGTGGAGGCTAAGGTGAAGATTTGTATGGGTTTTCAGAAAAGAAGAGTGAATGTTGGGGTGAAGAGGGTGGTGAGAGTAAGTGAGCTTGGGAAGGAGACTTGTGTGAGGAAGTACCAGGAGAGACTGAGTACAGAATGGAAAAAGGTGAGAACAATGGAAGTAAGGGGAGTGGGGGAGGAATGGGATGTATTTAGGAAATCAGTGATGGATTGCGCAAAAGATGCTTGTGGCATGAGAAGAGTGGGAGGTGGGTTAATTAGAAAGGGTAGTGAGTGGTGGGATGAAGAAGTAAGATTATTAGTGAAAGAGAAGAGAGAGGCATTTGGACGATGCAATTGAGTGGGAGATGTATAAAAGGAAGAGACAGGAGGTCAAGAGAAAGGTGTAAGAGGTGAAAAAGAGGGCAAATGTGTGTTGGGGTGAGAGTATCATTAAATTTTTGGGAGAATTAAAAGATGTTCTGGAAGGAGGTAAATAAAGTGCGTAAGACAAGGAAGCAAATGGGAACTTCAGTGAAGCGCGCAAATGGGGAGGTGATAACAAGTAGTGGTGATGTGAGAAGGAGATGGAGTAAGTATTTTGAAGGTTTGTTGAATGTGTTTGAAGATAGAGTGGCAGATATAGGGTGTTTTGGTCGAGGTGGTGTGCAAAGTGAGAGGGTTAGGGAAAATGATTTTGTAAACATAGAAAAAGTAGTAAAAGCTTTGCGGAAGATGAAAGCCGGCAAGGCAGCAGGTTTGGATGGTATTGCAGTGGAATTTATCAAAAAAGGGGGTGACTGTATTATTGACTGGTTAGTAAGGTTATTTAATGTATGTATGACTCATGGTGAGGTGCCTGAGGATTGGCGGAATGCTTGCATAGTGCCATTGTACAAAGGCAAAGGGGATAAGAGTGAGTGTTGAAATTACAGAGGTATAAGTTTGTTGAGTATTCCTGGTAAATTATATGGGAGGGTATTGATTGAGAGGGTGAAGGCATGTACATAGCATCAGATTGGGGAAGAGCAGTGTGGTTTCAGAAGTGGTAGAGGATGTGTGGATCAGGTGTTTGCTTTGAAGAATGTATGTGAGAAATACTTAGAAAAGCAAATGGATTTGTATGTAGCATTTATGGATCTGGAAAGGCGTATGATAGAGTTGATAGAGATGCTCTGTGGAAGGTATTAAGAATATATGGTGTGGGAGGCAAGTTGGTAGAAGCAGTGAAAAGTTTTTATCGAGGATGTAAGGCATGTGTACGTGTAGGAAGAGAGGAAAGTGATTGGTTCTCAGTGAATGTAGGTTTGTGGCAGGGGTATAATAGGAAACAACTATTATACAGTCCCATAGCCTAGCGGTTGGCATGCCTGCTTCTTGCACAGTGGTCCCGGGTTCGATGCTGGCTGTTGGAGGTTTGTATGTTCTATGAAGGTGCGCGTTCATATGCACTTTATTCGTATTCATATACCTCCGCGTTGTACAGTTAGGTTCGGTAAAACGCTATAAGCTGGCTATGTGCGTCTGTTCGGAAATAACCGGTATAGACCCCGTTGCTCACCATTGTGAGACGTAGGGTATTCGAGTACTTAGTATTTCGAATAGTTGTTTCCTATTATACAGTCCCATAGCCTAGCGGTTAGCATGCCTGCCTCTTGCACAGGGGTCCCGGGTTCGATCCTGGCTGTTGGAGGTTTGTATGTTCTATGAAGGTGCACGTTCATATGCACTTTATTCGTATTCATATACCTCCGCATTGTGCAGTTAGGTTCGATAAAACGCTATCAGCTGGCTATGTGTGTCTGTTCGGAAATAACCGGTATAGACCCCGTTGCTCACCATTGTGAGACGAAGGGTATTCGAGTGCTTAGTATTTCGAATAGTTGTTTCCTATTATACAGTCCCATAGCCTAGCGGTTAGCATGCCTTCCTCTTGCACAGGGGTCCCGAGTTCGATCCTGGCTGTTGGAGTTTTGTATGATATATATATATATATATATATATATATATATATATATATATATATATATATATATATATATATATATATATATATATATATATGTATTGGAAAGGATCACAATTTTGCGCGTGATCAAGATATTCCTATGAGTCCACTGGGAAAATGAAACACGAAAAGTTCCCAAGTGCACTTTCGTGTAAAAATCACATCATCAGGGGACACACAAGAGAGAAATATAACAGTCAGTTGATATACATCGAAACACGAAGCTAGGACGCCATTTGGTAAACATGCGATTCTCCAAGAGATAAAACGAGCGTTCATAAACTTATCATTTTACAAATGTTATCAACAATAAAATTATCTAATTTGCATAGACTATCAGTAATATTAGGATTATAATTCTCTGTGTATTCAGTAATAGAAGATTCAATGATATTTCTCGTGGTAATAGAGTTAGATTTAATGAATGAAATGGCATTACTTCAGTTAACACAATGATCATGGTTTTTAACGTGATTAAACAAGACATTTGATTCCTCTTCCCGTTCTTATACAACATTTGTGTTGCTTTCGTGTAATGAAAGATCTTTACCAGTCTGCCCAACATAAACTTCATCACAATTTCCACACGGCACTTTGTAGATGCCATCCAAGAGAATTATGTGGGGAATTCCGGATTAAGATATTCTTCATAATATTATTGTTGCTGAAAGGAACATTTACATTAAAGGATTGAAGGAACATGGGAATTAAAGAAAATCAATATTAAAAGGGAGAACTAAAATTTCTTTGCTAACTTAAGGGATTTGTCAATGAAAGTTCTAGGGTACTTTAATTTAGATCCAATAAAATATATCATCTCAAACTCATCAATAAACTCTTGACTGCAAAAACGTGATGCCCTAAGGAACATACATTAAAATGATGATGATTTAACTCTTTCATGTTGAGATAAGTAATAATGGATATATGACCATACATCGATAGGTTTTCCGTATATGCTAAACTTAAACTTGTTTTCTTGCCTATGGATCATGCAATCTAAAAATGGTAACATACCAGTATTTTCATTTTCTACAGTAAATTTGATGGCAGGTACTAGTTTGTTAAGGAAGGGGAGAAATATTTGTAGATATTCATTTGTTGAGCAAACACAAAAAACATCATCTGCATACCTAAATGAAATTGCATTAGAAGGTAAGATATCCTTTGCTAATTTTGTTTCAAAAGATTCCATATAAAGATTAGTTAGTACCGTGTGAAAGAGGGTTACCCATTGCCACACCAAATTTTTGAGCATAGTAATCTCCATTTGACTGAAATTCACAGTCTTTTATACACAATTCTATTAGTACAATGAAAACAGACTTTGAAACAGGTAAATGAATATCGTCCAAGACATCAAATAGATATTCTAAAAGGTCATCAACCGGAACTTTAGTGAAAAGTGAGGAAACGTCAAAGCTAACTAGTTTGAAATCAAAATTATCATTACCCACTAAAGGGCCAAATAAAGAAACTAGCCATTTTGACAATTTATATGCGATTGAGCCTACTGAACTCACTTAGAGAACTCTGTTTATGTGTTTTCATAAGTCCATACATATTTGGCAATGAAGGGGACAAAGATGGCAAACTTTTGATAAAAAAACTATTATCTTTCAACAACAACTTAACTGCTTCTAATGGATTATTACTAAGTTTAGAAAATGTTATGTCATCATTTAAAAGATCATTCATCTTAGATAAATAGTTACTTTTTTCTAAAATCACAACAGTGTTAGCCTTATCTGCTTTAGTAATATGTATATCCTTGTCTTTTTTAAGGTGCTAATAGCTCTTATAAATCTTTTAGGGCAATTAGGTTCCACTGGTTTTGACAAACTGGCATACACTAAACCCTTATAGATATCAATTTCATCATTACTTAAATTACTGTATTTCTCTAAATTACAAAACGATTTTGTGACATCAACACAGCTGGCTTCCCTGTTAGAGCACACAAAACTTAAACCATAGCCTAATGCACACAAGGAATCCTTATCTAGTTGTTTATTAGAGAGGTTTATCACAAAAGAAGGGTTTGTGTTCTTAGTCCAGTCGCTGTTTTTAATTAGACGGTCCAACTTACAATTTAGTGTCATTTGTAGCCTATTGCGTTCTTTTCTTAATCTATCATTACAATAGTCCAATATCCGGTTTTTCCAGTATGTCGGTATTGCCATTTGAAAGGGACGTTTCTTCTCTCTTGTAAGAATCAAATGTCTTGTTTAATCACGTTAAGGACTATGATCATTGTATTGACTGGAGTAATGCAATCTCAGTTATTAACTCTAACTCTATTACTACGAGAAATATAATTGAATCCTCTATTATTGAATACACAAAGAGTTATAATCTTAATATTAGTGATGCTCTACACAAATTAGATTACTTTATTGTTGATAAAATTTGTAAAATGATAAGTTTATGAACGCTCGTTGTATGTCTTGGACAATCGCATGTTTACCTAATGGCGTCCTAGCTTCGTCTCTTCGATGTGTATCAACTGACTTATATTTCGCTCTTGGGTCTCCCCTGATGATGTGATTCTTACACGAAATTGCACTTGGGAACTTAACGTGTTTCATTTTTCCCGTGGACTCATAGGAATATCTTGATCACGCGCGAAATTGTGATCCTTTCCAACATGAATTCCACACTGCTCTCCTATTACTTCTCTACAAGGTGTCCTGGACTTTCTCCTTTCGTTACTGCTTTCTCCAAATCGTTAATCAAGGCTCACCAACTGAAGTTACAGTTTGGATTCCTTAGGAAATGCCTTGATGAACAAGTGATGCCAAGATCTGTCCCACCTCAACGATTGTTGCAGCTATCTGGTCGACCATTTGACCAATTCCAAAACATTATTTTAAAGAAACACATTGAATCAAAGAAACTTGAAATGGAGGAGGCTTTTCGCATTACAAGAGAGAAGAAATGTGCCTTTCAAATGGCAATACCGACATATTGGAAGAACCGAATGTTCTACTATTGCTATGATAGATTAAGGAAAGAACGCAATCGGCTACAGATGACACTAATTGTAAGTTGGACCGTCATATTAAAAACAACGACTGGACTAAGAACACAAACCCTTCTTCTGTGGTAAACGTCTCTAATAAACAACTAGATAAGGATTCCTTGTGTGCATTAGGCTATGGTTTAAGTTTTGTGTGCTCTAACAGGGAAACTAGCTGTGCTGATGTCATAAAGTCTTTTTGTAATTTAGAGAAATACAGTAATTTTAGTAATGATGAAATTGATATCTGTAAGGGTTTAGTGTATGACAGTTTGTCAAAACCAGTGGAACCTAATTGCCCTAAAAGATTTATAAGAGCTATTACCACCTTAAAAAAGACAAGGATATACATATCACTAAAGCAGATAAGGCTAACACTGTTGTGATTTTAGACAAAAGGAACTATTTATCTAAAATGAATGATCTTTTAAATGCTGACACAACATTGTCTAAACCCATTAAAAATCCCTTAGAAGCAGTTAATTACCATTTCAATAAAGAAATGAAGTTGTTGAAAGGTAATAGTTCTCTTATCAAAAATTTGTCATCCATGTTCCCTTCATTGCCATACAGGTATGGACTTATCAAAACACATAAACAGAATTTTCCAGCAAGACCTATAGTGAGTTCAGTAGGCTCAATCACATATAAATTGTCAAAATGGATAGCTTCTCTATTAAGCCCTTTAGTGGGTAAGGTATCAAATTCTAATATCATGCACAATGTAGATTTTGTCAACAAGTTAAACAATATCAATGTTAATTTTGATTTCAAACTAGTTAGCTTTGATGTTTCCTCAATTTTCATTAAAGTTCCAGTTGATGACCTTTTAGAATATTTATTTGATGTCTTGGATGATATTCATTTACCTGTTTCAAAGTCTGTTTTTATTGAACTGATAAAATTGTGTATAAAAGACTCTGTATTTCAATTCAATGGAGATTATTGCGTTCAAAAATTTGGTATGGCAATGCGTAACCCTCTTTCACCTGTACTAAGTAATCTTTATATGGAATCTTTTGAAACAATATTAGTAAAGGATATCTTACCTTCTAATGCAATTTGGTTTAGGTATGCAGATGATGTTCTTTGTGTTTGGTCAACAAATGAAAATTTACAGATATTTCTCCCCCTATTTAACGATTTAGTACCTGCCATCAAATCTACCGTAGAAAATGAAAATAATAGTATGCTGCCATTTTCAGATTGCATGATCCATAGGCAAAGAAACAAGTTTAAGTTTAGCATATACCGAAAACCTACTAATGTATGCTCATATATCCATTATTACTCATCTGAACATGACAGAGTTAAATTATCATTATTTCAATCAAGGTTCCTTAGGGCATTACGTATTGATAATGAGTTTCAGAAGATATAATCTATTGGATTTAAGTTAATGTACCCTAGATCTTTCACTAATAAATTCTTTAAGTTAGCAAAGAAATCATTTTATAGAGTTCAGCCCAAATCTCCCATTGACACAAAGAATCTTTTAGTTCTCCCTTTCAATATCAATTTCACTTTAATTCCCATATTCCTTAAATCTTGTAATGTAAATGTTGCCTTCAGCAACAATAGTACTATAAAGAATATCTTAATCAGCAATTCACTATAAAATTCTCTTAGGTGCATCTATAAAGTGCCATGTGAAAATTGTGATAAAATCTATGTTGGTAAGACTGGTAAGGATCTTTCTGTTAGACTTAAGCTACATAAATATAGTATAAGAACGAGACAAGAATCAAATGTCTTGTTTAATCACGTTAAAAGCTATGATCATTGTACTGACTGGAGTAATGCCATCTCAGTTATTAACTCTAACTCTATTACCACGAGAAATATCATTGAATATTCTATTATTGAATACACAAAGAATTATAATCTTGATATCAGTGATGGTCTATACAAATTAGATAACTTTATTGTTAATAAAATTTGTAAAATCTTAAGTTTATGACCGCTTGTTGTATATCTTGGAGAATCGCATGTTTACCAAATGGCGTCCTAACTTCGTCTCTTCGATGCATATCAACTGACTTATATTTCTCTCTTTGCCTCCCCTGATGATGTGATTCTTACACGAAAGTGCACTTGGGAACTTATCGTGTTTCATTTCCCACGTGGACTCAAAGGAATATCTTGATCACGCGCAAAATTGTGATCCTCTCCAATATATATATGTATATTTTATATATATATATACATATACATATATATATATATATATATATATATATATATATATATATATATATATATATATATATATATATATATATATATATATATATATATATATACATATATATATCAGATACATATCTATTTATTTTGCTTTGTCGCTGTCTCCCGCGTTTGCGAGACAGCGCAGGGAAACAGACGAAAGAAATGGCCCAACCCACCCCCATACACATGTATATACATACACGTCCACACACGCAAATATACATACCCATACATCTCAATGTACACACAGAGACATATACATATATACACATGCACACAATTCACACTGTCTGCGTTTATTCATTCCCATCGCCACCTCGCCACACATGGAATAACATCCCCCTCCCCCCTCATGTGTGCGAGGTAGCGCTAGGAAAAGACAACAAAAGGCCACAGCCGTTCACACTCAGTCTCTAGCTGTCATGCAATAATTCCCGAAACCACAGCTCCCTTTCCACATCCAGGATCCAACCAGCTTTCCATGTTTTACCCCAGACGCTTGACATGCCCTGATTCAATCCATTGACAGCACGTCGACCCCGGTATACCACATCGATCCAATTCACTCTATTCCTTGCCCGCCTTTCACCCTCCAAAATGTTCAGGCCCCGATCACTCAAAATCTTTATCACTCCATCTTTCCACCTCCAATTTGGTCTCCCACTTCTCCTCGTTCCCTCCACCTCCGGCACATATATCCTCTTGGTCAATCTTTCCTCACTCATTCTCTCTATATGCAAACCCATTTCAAAACACCCTCTTTTGCTCTCTCAACCACGCTCTTTTTATTTCCACACATCTCTCTTACCCTTACATTACTTATTCGATCAAACCACCACACACCACATATTGTCCTCAAACATCTCATTTCCAGCACATCCACCCTCCTGCGCACAACTCTATCCATAGCCCACGCCTCGCAACCATAAAACATTGTTGGAACCACTATTCCTTCAAACATACACATTTTTGCTTTCCGAGATAATGTTCACGACTTCCAAACATTCTTCAAGGCTCCCAGGATTCTCGCCCCCTCCCCCACCCTGTGATTCACTTCCACTTTCATGGTTCCATCCGCTGCCAGATCCACTCCCAAATATCTAAATCATTTACTTCCTGCAGTTTTTCTCCATTCAAACTTACCTCTCAATTGACTTGACCCTCAACACTACTGCACCTAATAACATTGCTCTTATTCACATTTACTCTTAACTTTCTTCTTTCTCACACTTTACCAAACTCAGTGACCAGCTTCTGCAGTTTCTCACATGAATCAGCCAACAGCGCTATATTATCAGCGAACAACAACTGACTCACTTCCCAAGCTCTCTCATCCCCAACAGGCTTCATACTTGCCCCTCTTTCCAAAACTCTTGCATTCACCTCCATAAAAACCCCATCCATAAACAAATTAAACAACCATGGAGACATCAAACACCCCTGCCGCAAACCTATATTCACTGAGAACCAATCACTTTCCTCTCTTCCTACACGTACACATGCCTTACATCCTCGATAAAAACTTTTCACTGCTTCTAGCAACTTGCCTCCCACACCATATATTCTTAATACCTTCCACAGAGCATCTTTATCAACTTTATCATATGCCTTCTCCAGATCCATAAATGCTAAATACAAATCCATTTGCTTTTCTAAGTATTTCTCACATACATTCTTCAAAGCAAACACCTGATCCACACATCCTCTACCACTTCTGAAACCACACTGCTCTTCCCCAATCTGATGCTCTGTACATGCCTTCACCTTCTCAATCAATAGCCTCCCATATAATTTACCAGGAATACTCAACAAACTTATACCTCTGTAATTTGAGCACTCACTCCTATCCCCTTTGCATTCGTAGAATGGCACTATTCAAGCATTCTGCCAATCCTCAGGCACCTCACCATAAATCATGCATACATTAAATAACCTTACCAACCAGTCAACAATACAGTCACCCTCTTTTTTAATAAATTCCACTGCAATACCATCCAAACCTGCTGCCTTGCCGGCTTTCATCTTCCGCAAAGCTTTTACTACCTCTTCTCTGTTTAACAAATCATTTTCCCTAACCCTCTTACTTTGCACACCACCTCGACCAAAACATCCTATATCTGCCACTCTATCATCAAACACATTCAAAAAATCTTCAAAATACTCACTCCATCTCCGTCTCACATCACCACTACTTGTTATCACCTTCACTGAAGTTCCCATTTGGTCCCTTGCCTTACACACTTTATCTAACTCCTTCAAGAAGATCTTTTTATTCTACCTAAAATTTAATGATACTCTCTCGCCCCTAATATCATTTGCCCTCTTTTTCACCTGTTGCACCTTTCTCTTGACCTCCAGTCTCTTTCTTTTATACATCTCACAATCATTTGCATTTTTCCTTTGCAAAAATCGTCCAAATGCCTCTCTCTTCTCTTTCACTAATAATCTTACTTCTGCATCACACCACTCACTACCCTTTCTAATCAACCCACCTCCCACGCTTCTAATGCCACAAGCATCTTTTGCGCAAGCCATCACTGCTTACCTAAATACATCCCATTCCTCCCCCACTCCCATACCTCAGATATATATATATATATATATATATATATATATATATATATATATATATATATATATATATATATATATATATATATATATATATATATATATATATATATATATATATATATATATATATATATATATATATATATATATATATATATATATATATATATATATATATATATATGGAGAAAATGGAGAAAAACTGGAGGAAGTGAAGTGTTTTAGATATCTGGGAGTGGATCTGGCAGCGGATGGAAACATGGAAGAGGAAGTGGATCATAGGGTGGGGGAGGGGGCGTAAATTCTGGGAGCCTTGAAGAATGTGTGGAAGTCGAGAACATTATCTCGGAAAGCAAAAATGGGTATGTTTGAAGGAATAGTGGTTCCAACAATGTTGTATGGTTGCGAGGCGTGGATTATGGATAGAGTTGTGCGCAGGAGGATGGATGTGCTGGAAATGAGATGTTTGAGGACAATGTGTGGTGTGAGGTGGTTTGATCGAGTAAGTAACGTAAGGGTAAGAGAGATGTGTGGAAATAAAAAGAGCGTGGTTGAGAGAGCAGAAGATGGTGTTTTGAAATGGTTTGGTCACATGGAGAGAATGAGTGAGGAAAGATTGACCAAGAGGATATATGTGTCGGAGGTGGAGGGAACGAGGAGAAGAGGGAGACCAAATTGGAGGTGGAAAGATGGAGTGAAAAAGATTTTGTGTGATCGGGGCCTGAACATGCAGGAGGGTGAAAGGAGGGCAAGGAATAGAGTGAATTGGAGCGATGTGGTATACCGGGGTTGACGTGCTGTCAGTGGAATGAATCAAGGCATGTGAAGCGTCAGGGGTAAACCATGGAAAGCTGTGTAGGTATGTATATTTGCGTGTGTGGACGTATGTATATACATGTGTATGGGGGTGGGTTGGGCCATTTCTTTCGTCTGTTTCCTTGCGCTACCTCGCAAACGCGGGAGACAGCGACAAAAAAAATATATATATATATATATATTTATATATATATATATATATATATATATATATATATATATATATATATATATATATATATATATATATATATTTTTTTTTTTTTGCTTTGTCGCTGTCTCCCGGGTTTGCGAGGTAGCGCAAGGAAACAGACTAAAGAAATGGCCCAACCCACCCCCATACACATGCCTTGATTCAATTCACTGACAGCACGTCAACCCCGGTATACCACATTGCTTCAATTAACTCTATTCTTTGCCCTCCTTTCACACTCCTGCATGTTCAGGCCCCGATCACACAAAATCTCTTTCACTCCATCTTTCCACCTCCAATTTGGTCTCCCTCTTCTCCTCGTTCCCTTCACCTCCGACACACATATCCTCTTGGTCAATCTTTCCTCACTCATTCTCTCCATGTGACCAAACCATTTCAAAACACCCTCTTCTGCTCTCTCAACCACACTCTTTTTATTTCCACACATCTCTCTTACCCTTACGTTACTTACTCGATCAAACCACCTCACACCACACATTGTCCTCAAACATCTCATTTCCTGCACATCCATCCTCCTGCGCACAACTCTATCCATAGTCCACGCCTCGCAACCATACAACATTGTTGGAACCACTATTCCTTCAAACATACCCATTTTTGCTTTCCGAGATAATGTTCTCGACTTCCACACATTCTTCAAGGCTCCCAGAATTTTCGCCCCCTCCCCCACCCTATGATCCACTTCCGCTTCCATGGTTCCATCCGCTGCCAGATCCACTCCCAGATATCTAAAACACTTCACTTCCTCCAGTTTTTCTCCATTCAAACTCACCTCCCAATTGACTTGACCCTCAACCCTACTGTACCTAATAACCTTGCTCTTATTCACATTTACTCTTAACTTTCTTCTTTCTCACACTTTACCAAACTCAGTGACCAGCTTCTGCAGTTTCTCACATGAATCAGCCACCAGCGCTGTATCATCAGCGAACAACAACTTACTCACTTCCCAAGCTCTCTCATCCACAACAGACTTCATACTTGCCCCTCTTGCCAAAACTCTTGCATTCACCTCCCTAACAACTCCATCCATAAACAAATTAAACAACCATGGAGACATCAAACACCCCTGCCGCAAACCTATATTCACTGAGAACCAATCACTTTCCTCTCTTCCTACACGTACACATGCCTCACATCCTCGATAAAAACTTTTCACTGCTTCTAACAACTTGCCTCCCACACCATATATTCTTAATACCTTCCACAGAGCATCTCTATCAACTCTATCATATGCCTTCTCCAGATCCATAAATGCTACATACAAATCCATTTGCTTTTCTAAGTATTTCTCACATACATTCCTCAAAGCAAAAACCTGATCCACACATCCTCTACCACTTCTGAAACCACACTGCTCTTCCCCAATCTGATGCTCTGTACATGCCTTCACCCTCTCACTCAATACCCTCCCATATAATTTGCCAGGAATACTCAACAAACTTATACCTCTGTAATTTGAGCACTCACTCTTATCCCCTTTGCCTTTGTACAATGGCACTATGCACGCATTCCGCCAATCCTCAGTCACCTCACCATGAGTCATACATACATTAAATAACCTTACCAACCAGTCAACAATACAGTCACCCCCTTTTTTAATAAATTCCACTGCAATACCATCCAAACCTGCTGCCTTGCCGGCTTTCATCTTCCGCAAAGCTTTTACTACCTCTTCTCTGTTTACCAACTCATTTTCCCTAACCCTCGCACTTTGCACACCACCTCGACCAAAACACGCTATATCTGCCACTCTATCATCAAACACATTCAATATACCTTCAAAATACTCACTCCATCTCCTTCTCACATCACCACTACTTGTTATCACCTCCCCATTTGCGCCCTTCACTGAAGTTCGCATTTGCTCCCTTGTCTTACGCACTTTATTTACCTCCTTCCAGAACATCTTTTTATTCTCCCTAAAATTTAATGATACTCTCTCACCCCAACTCTCATTTGCCCTTTTTTTCACCTCTTCCACCTTTCTCTTGACCTCCTGTCTCTTTCTTTTATACGTCCCCCACTCAATTTCATTTTTTCCCTGCAAAAATTGTCCAAATGCCTCTCTCTTCTCTTTCACTAATACTCTTACTTCTTCATCCCACCACTCATTACCCATTCTAATCAACCCACCTCCCACTCTTCCCATGCCACAAGCATATATATATATATATATATATATATATATATATATATATATATATATATATATATATATATATATATATATATATATATATATATATATATATATATATATATATATATATATATATATATATATATATATATATATATATATATATATATATATATATATATATATATATATATATATATATATATATATATATATATATATATATATATATATATATATATATATATATATATATATATACATATATATTATTTTATTCATTTATTTTGCTTTGTCGCTGTCTCCCGCATTTGCGAGGTAGCTCAAGGGAACAGACGAAAGAAATGGCCCAACCCACCCCTATACACTATGTATATACATACACGTCCACACACACAAATATACATACCTATACATCTCAATGTACACATATATATACGCACACAGACACATACATATATACCCATGCACACAATTCACAATGTCTGCCTTATTCATTCCCATCGCCACCTCGCCACACATGGAATACCATTCCCCTTCCCCTCATGTGTGCGAGGTAGCACTAGGAAAAGACAACAAAGGCCCCATTCGTTCACACTCAGTCTCTAGCTGTCATGCAATAATGCCCGAAACCACATCTCCCTTTCCACATCCAGGTCCCACAAAACTTTCCATGGTTTACCCCAGACGCTTCACATGCCCTGATTCAATCCACTGACAGCACGTCAGCCCCGGTATACCACATCGATCCAATTCACTCTATTCCTTGCCCTCCTTTCACCCTCCTGCATGTTAAGGCCCTGATCACACAAAATCTTTTTCACTCCTTCTTTCCACCTCCAATTTGGTCTCCCACTTCTCCTCGTTCCCTCCACCTCCGACACATATATCCTCTTGGTCAATCTTTCCTCACTCATTCTCTCCATGTGACCAAACCATTTCGAAACACCCTCCTCTGCTCTCTCAACAACGCTCTTTTTATTTCCACACATCTCTCTAACCCTTACATTACTTATTCGATCAAACCACCTCACATCACACATTGTCCTTAAACATCTCATTTCCAGCAGATCCACCCCCCTGCGTACAAGTCTATCCATAGCCCACGCCTCGCAACCATACAACATTGTTGGAACCACTGTTCCTTCAAACATACCCATTTTTGCTTTCCGCGATAATGTTCTCGAACTCCACACATTCTTCAAGGCTCCCAGGATTGGGGTTGTTAGGGAGGTGAATGCAAGAGTTTTGGTAAGAGGGGCATGTATGAAGTCTGTTGTGGATGAGAGAGCTTGGGAAGTGAGTCAGTTGTTGTTCGCTGATGATACAGCGCTGGTGGCTGATTCGGGTGAGAAACTGCAGAAGCTGGTGACTGAGTTTGGTAAAGTGTGTGAAAGAAGAAAGTTAAGAGTGAATGTGAATAAGAGCAAGGTTATTAGGTACAGTAGGGTTGAGGGTCAAGTCAATTGGGAGGTAAGTTTGAATGGAGAAAAACTGGAGGAAGTAAAGTGTTTTAGATATCTTGGAGTGGATCTGTCAGCGGATGGAACCATGGAAGCGGAAGTGAATCATAGAGTGGGGGAGGGGGCGAAAATCATGGGAGCCTTTAAGAATGTGTGGAAGTCGAGAACATTATCTCGGAAAGCAAAAATGGGTATGTTTGAAGGAATAGTTGTTCCAACAATGTTGTATGGCTGCGAGGCGTGGGCTATGGATAGAGTTGTGCGTAGGAGGGTGGATGTGCTGGAAATAAAATATTTGAGGACAATATGTGGTGTGAGGTAGTTTGGTGGAGTAAGTAAGTAAGGGTAAGAGAGATGTGTGGAAATAAAAAGAGTTTGGTTGAGAGAGCAGAAGAGGGTGTTCTTATATGGTATGGTCATATGGAGATAATGAGTGAGGAAAGATTGACCAAGAGGATAATGTTTTAGAGGTGGAGGGAATGAGATGAAGTGGGAGACCAAATTGTAGGTGGAAAGATGGAGTGAAAAAGATTTTGTGTGATCGGGGCCTGAACATGCAGGAGGGTGAAAAGCGGGCAAGGAGAGTGAATTGGATTGATGTGGTATACCGGGTTCGATTTGCTATCAGTGGATTGAATCAGGGCATGTAAAGCGTCTGGGGTAAACCATGGAAAGTTCTGTGGGGCCTGGATGTGGAAAGGGAGGTGTGGTTTCGGTGCATTATTACATGACAGCTAGAGACTGAATGTGAACGAATGGGGGCTTTGTTGTCGTTTCCTAGCGCTACCTCGCACACATGAGGGGGAGGGGGTTGTTATTCCATGTGTGGCGAGGTGGCAATGGAAATAAATAAAGGGAGACAGTATGAATTATGTACATGTGTATGTATGTATATGTCTGTGTTTGTATATATATATATATATATGTACACTGAGGTGTATAGGTATGTATATTTGAGTGTGTGGACGTGTATGTATATACATATGTATGTGGGTGGGTTGGGCCATTCTTTCGTCTGTTTCCTTGCGGTACCCCGCTGACGCGGGAGACAGCGACAAAACAAAATATATAATAAATAAATAAATCAGAATTTTGCGCGTGATCAAGTATATTCCTACAAGTCCACTTGGGAAATGAATCATGTTGAGATGAGTAATAATGGATATATGAGCATACCTTGGTAGGTTTTCCGTTTATGCTAAACTTACACTTGTTTCATTGCCTATGGATCGTGCAGTCTGAAAATGTTAACATCCCATTATTTTCATTTTCAACAGTAGATTTGATGGAAGGTACTAAATTGTTAAGTAAGGGGAGAAATATTTGTAAATTTTCATTTGTTGGCCAAACACAAAGAACATCATGTACATACCTAAACCAAATTGCAGTAGAATGTAAGATATCGGTTAAATAGTTTTTTTTTCAAAAAATTTCATATAGATATTACTTAGTATAGGTGAAAGAGGGTTACACATTGCCATACCAAAGTTTTGAGAATAATTTTCTCCATTGAATTGAAATACACAGTCTTTTATGCACAATTTTTTCAGATCAATGAAAACAGACTTTGAAACAGGTAAATGAACATCATGTAAGACATGAAATATATATTGTAAAAGGTCAACTGGAACTTTTGTGAAAAGTGAGGAAGCATCTTATCTAACCAGCTCGAAATAAAATTAACATTGATGTTGTTAAGCTTGTTAACTAAGTCTACATTGCTCATGATATTTGAATTTGATATCTTACACGCTAAAGGGCTTAAGATAAAAACTATCCATTCACTTGATCACGCGTAAAATGTGTGTGTGTGTGTGTGTGTGTGTGTGTGTGTGTGTGTGTGTGTGTGTGTATGTGTGTGTAAAGCACTTGAAGCAATCACTTGCCTCTCTGTACTTCTGGAGGTAAATATAACAGAAATGATATTCAGTTGGTTTCCATTGCAGCTGAATGACCTGAATATAAAGCATACCATAATTAGCACTTGGGACAGTCACCTGTCTGAGTACAGGTGGATGATGTAATTATCACACATGTCTTGATCAGCAGTTTCTCTGTCTCTTGTTGAAACTAGAGGAAGTCATTACAGCTTTAAAACGATCAGGTAATGGTAAACGTGAAATAGAAATGTGGGTTTCATGCGAATAAAAAATCATTCGCAGGAAATAATTTTTTTTACATTTATATATGAATACCTTTACATCAGCATTTTTCCTATACTATTTTCAATTTCTGGATTGTAATGTACTACACATATTTCTAGTGTGTAGTTTAAAAGCTATTTTATCCCTGATGAGTAATTTATAAGTTATTTCACTTTTTTGATGTGTTACTTCATATTTTACACTATTCCGCCCCCATTGCCCATCTCCCTCGTTCTCCGACAATAACAATAATAGTCGTACCCCGTCACTTCGACGTCACACAAGCAAAAACATTTCCTCTCTGAAATAAATTGTATCGTTCATCTTGCCTCGAGAGCTTCGAGTTCTCATAAGATTGAATTGGCTCCCACATATTTTTATCGCCTGAATATTTGAATACAAGCAATTTGAACGCCAGCACTGACTGATTTATTTGGCGTGTGGAGGGTGAGTGGCGGGGCTGGTTGGTGGTGGTACTGCCCGCTGTAGATACTGTCCGACATTACATTTCTTAATACCTTGATACATTTTCCTTCATCGCAAAAATGGAATAAACGAGTTATTTGCAGTCAGAAGTAGGATATGATAATATTTTTCTTTCTTTTTGGTGTGTGTTTGTCTGTGGAGACTTGATGAACCATGTCGAGGTTGCCTGCGGTCGAAAAACAGGGTAGTAATGTAAAAGGCACTCCTCATTCCCCTCTTCCTTCGGCTCAACCGCCAGCATAAAAAAGAGAGGAACGCTAGGTAGTATGATAACATACTGCCATGAATAGACTATAGCAATCTGTGAACTGGAAAAGTTTTCTACCAAGTTCTTAAACTACTGTAATGGACTGGTTGCTAAAACTGAATAGGCCTCGCAATTCTTGCAACTGTTGTAGTTTATTGCCTTTCTTTACCAATATATTTCTTAGAGTTATCTTCATTGTGCTATTTAAGGCAGTTGAATATCTGTCTAAAGTAGAGAAATTGTCCTATGATCTGTTTTCAAAATCATTCAGTATTCTGAAAATTTCTGTTACATTTCCTCGCTGGTTGTGCTTTTATAGATAGAGCATTATTCTGTTTGGCTTATTTCAAAGCGATGGGATTAGTTTGGTTGCTCTCCTCTAAATTCTTTTAATTCTTTTTTCCATCTTTTTTTTGTTCCTTAAGACATTAATGCTAATCAATCAATCAATTTCCTCTGGACTCCTTGGTGCAGTGATTTGCGTCCGTGACCATGACGCACTCTAGGTTCGCACAGGATCAGGCTAATAGGTGGAAATCCAGGCTCCAGCAGTCGCTCCAAAGACGACCGAGCTTCTCCAAAATGATTCCCTGGCTCACACTATATAGTTGGAACCACTATTCCTTCAAACATACCCATTTTTGCTTTCCGAGATAATGTTCTCGACTTCCACACATTCTTCAAGGCTCCCAGGATTTTCGCCCCCTCCCCCACCCTATGATCCACTTCCGCTTCTAGGGTTCCATCCGCTGCCAGATCCACTCCCAGATATCTAAAACACTTTACTTCCTCCAGTTTCTCTCCATTCAAACTTACCTCCCAATGGACTTGACCCTCAACCCTACTGTACCTAATAACCTATATATATATATATATATATATATATATATATATATATATATATATATATATATATATATATATATATATATATATATATATGAATAAAGTGCATATGAACGCGCACCTTTATAGAACATACAAACCTCCAACAGCCAGGATCGAACCTGGGACCACTGTGCAAGAGGCAGGCATGCTAACCGCTAGGCTATGGGACTGTATAATAGGAAACAACTATTCGAAATACTAAGTACTCGAATACCCTTCGTCTCACAATGGTGAGCAACGGGGTCTATACTGGTTGTTTCCGAACAGACGCACATGGCTGTTGGAGGTTTGTATGTTCTATGAAGGTGCGCGTTCATATGCACTTTATTCGTATTCATATACCTCCGCGTTGTACGGTTAGGTTCGGTAAAACGCTATCAGCTGGCTATGTGCGTCTGTTCGGAAACAACCAGTATAGACCCCGTTGCTCACCATTGTGAGACGAAGGGTATTCGAGTACTTAGTATTTCGAATAGTTGTTTCCTATAATACAGTCCCATAACCTAGCGGTTAGCATGCCTGCCTCTTGCACAGGGGTCCCAGGTTCGATCCTGGCTGTTGGAGGTTTGTATGATATATATATATATATATATATATATATATATATTTTTGCTTTGTCGCTGTCTCCCGCGTTTGCGAGGTAGCGCAAGGAAAGAGACGAAAGAAATGGCCCAACCCACCCCCATACACGTGTATATACATACACGTCCACACACGCAAATATACATACCTACACAGCTTTCCATGGTTTACCCCAGACGCTTCACATGCCCTGATTCAATCCACTGACAGCACGTCAACCCCGGTATACCACATCGATCCAATTCACTCTATTCCTTGCCCTCCTTTCACCCTCCTCCATGTTCACGCCCCGATCACACAAAATCTTTTTCACTCCATCTTTCCACCTCCAGTTTGGTCTCCCACTTCTCCTCGTTCCCTCCACCTCCGACACATATATCCGCTTGGTCAATCTTTCCTCACTCATTCTCTCCATGTGCCCAAACCATTTCAAAACACCCTCTTCTGCTCTCTCAACCACGCTCTTTTTATTTCCACACATCTCTCTTATATATATATATATATATATATATATATATATATATATATATATATATATATATATATATATATATATATATATATATATATACATATATATATATATATATATATATATATATATATATATATATACGAATAAAGTGTATATGAACGCGCACCTTCATAGAACATACAAAGTTCCATCAGCCAGGATCGAACCTGGGACCCCTTGTACAAGAGGAAGGCATGCTAACCGCTAGGCTAAGGGACTGTATTATAGGAAACAACTATTCGAAATACTAAGTACTCGAATACCCTTCGTCTCACTATGGTGAGCAACGGGGTCTATCGGTTGTTTCCGAACAGAACACATAGCCAGCTGAGAGCGTTTTACCGAACCTGACTGTACAACGCGGAGTTATATGAATACGACTAAAGTGTATATGAACGCGCACCTTCATAGAACATACAAAGCTCCATCAGCCAGGATCGAACTTGGGACGTCCACATACGCAAATATACATACCTATACATCTCAATGTATACATATATATATACACACAGACACATACATATATATACCCATGCACACAATTCACATTGTCTGCCTTTATTCATTCCCATCGCCATCTCGCCACACATGCAATACCATCCCCCTCCCCCTTCATTTGTGCGAGGTAGCACTAGGAAAAGACAACAAAGGCCCCATTCGTTGACACTCAGTCTCTAGCTGTCATGCAGTAATGCCCGAAACCATAGGTCCCTTTCCACATCCAGGCAACACAAAACTTTCCATGGTTTACCCCAGAAGCTTCAAATGCACTAATTCAATCCACTGACAGTACGTCAACCCCGGTATACCACATCGATAAAATTCACTCTATTCCTTGCCCTCCTTTCACCCTCCTGCATGTTCAGGCCCCGATCACACAAAATCTTTTTCACTCCATCTTTCCACCTCCAATTTGGTCTCCCACTTCTCCTCGTTCCCTCCACCTCCGACACATATATCCTCTTGGTCAATCTTTCCTCACTCATTCTCTTCATGTGCCCAAACCATTTCAAAACACCCTCTTCTGCTCTCTCAAACACGCTCTTTTTATTTCCACACATCTCTCTTACCCTTACATTACTTACTGGATCAAACCACCTCACACCACACATTGTCCTCAAACATCTCATTTCCAGCACATCCACCCTCTATCCATAGCCCACTCTATCCATAGCCCACGCCTCGCAACCATACAACATTGTTGGAACCACAATTCCTTCAAACATACCCATTTTTGCTTTCCGAGATAATGTTCTCGACTTCCACACATTCTTCAAGGCTTCCAGGATTTTCGCACCCTGCCCCAAACTATGATTCACTTCCGCTTCCATGGTTCCATCCGCTGCCAGATCCACTCCCAGATATCCAGTTTTTCTCCATTCAAACTTACCTCCCAATTGACTTGAACCTCAACCCTACTGTACCTAATAACCTTGCTCTTATTCACGTTTACCCTTAACTTTCTTCTTTCACACACTTTACCAAACTCAGTCACCAGCTTCTACAGTTTCTCACATGAATCAGCCACCAGCGCTGTATTATCAGCGAACAACAACTGACTCACTTCCCAAGCTCTTTCATCCACAACAGACTTCATACTTGCCCCTCTTTCCAAAACTCTTGCATTCACCTCCCGAACAACCCCATCCATAGACAATTTAAACAACCATGTAGACATCACACACCCCTGCCGCAAACCTACATTCAATGAGAACCAATCACTTTCCTCTCTTCCTACACGTACACATGCCTTACATCCTCGATAAAAACTTTTCACTGCTTCTAACAACTTCCCTCCCACACCATATATTCTTAATACCTTCCACAGAGCATCTCTATCAACTCTATCATATGCCTTCTCCAGATCCATAAATTATACATACAAATCCATTTGCTTTTCTAAGCACTTCTCACATACATTATTCAAAGCAAACACCTGATCCACACATCCTCTACCACTTCTGAAACCACACTGCTCTTCCCTAGTCTGATGCTCTGTACATGCCTTCACCCTCTCAATCAATAGCCTCCCATATAATTTACCAGGAATACTCAACAAACTTATACCTCTGTAATTTGAGCACTCACTCTTATCCCCTTTGCCTTTGTACAATGGCACTATGCACGCATTCCGCCAATCCTCAGGCACCTCACCATGAGTCATACATGCATTAAATAACCTTACCAACCAGTTAACAATACAGTCACCCACATTTTTAATAAATTCCACTGCAATACCATCCAAACCTGCTGCCTTGCCGGCTTTAATCTTCCGGAAAACTTTTAGTACCTCTTCTCTGTTTACAAAATCATTTTCCCTAACCCTCTCACTTTGCACACCACCTCGACCAAAACACCCTATATCTGCCACTCTATCATCAAACACATTCAACAAACCTTCAAAACACTCACTCCATCTCCTTCTCACATCACCACTAATTGTTATCACCTCCCCATTTGCGACCTTCACTGAAGTTGCCATTTGCTCCCTTGTCTTACGCACAATATTTACCTACTTCTAGAACATCTTTTTATTTTCCCTAAAATTTAATGATACTCTCTCACCCCAACTCTCATTTGCCCTCTTTTTCACCTCTTGCACCTTTCTCTTGACCTCCTGTCTCTTTCTTTTATACATCTCCCACTCAATTGCATTTTTTCCCTGCAAAAATTGTCCAAATGCCTCTCTCTTCTCTTTCCCTAATAATCTTACTTCTTCATCCCCCCACTCACTACACTTTCTAATCAACCCACATCCCACTCTTCTCATGCCACACGCATCTTTTGCGCAATCCATCACTGATTAACTAAATACATCTTATTCCTTTCCCACTCCCCTTACTTCCATTGTTCTCACCTTTTTCCATATATATATATATATATATATATATATATATATATATATATATATATATATATATATATATATATATATATATATATACATATATATATTTTTTTTTTTTTTCTTTTTTTTTTATACTTTGTCGCTGTCTCCCGCGTTTGCGAGGTAGCGCAAGGAAACAGACGAAAGAAATGGCCCAACCCCCCCCCCATACACATGTATATACATACGTCCACATATGCAAATATACATACCTACACAGCTTTCCATGGTTTACCCCAGACGCTTCACATGCCTTGATTCAATCCACTGACAGCACGTCAGCCCCGGTATACCACATCGCTCCAATTCACTCTATTCCTTGCCCTCCTTTCACCCTCCTGCATGTTCAGGCCCCGATCACACAAAATCTTTTTCACTCCATCTTTCCACCTCCAATTTGGTCTCCCTCTTCTCCTTGTTCCCTCCACCTCCGACACATATATCCTCTTGGTCAATCTTTCCTCACTCATCCTCTCCATGTGCCCAAACCACTTCAAAACACCCTCTTCTGCTCTCTCAACCACGCTCTTTTTATTTCCACACATCTCTCTTACCCTTACGTTACTCACTCGACCAAACCACCTCACACCACACATTGTCCTCAAACATCTCATTTCCAGCACATCCATCCTCCTGCGCACAACTCTATCCATAGCCCACGCCTCGCAACCATAAAACATTGTTGGAACCACTATTCCTTCAAACATACCCATTTTTGCTTTCCGAGATAATGTTCTCGACTTCCACACATTCTTCAAGGCCCCCAGAATTTTCACCCCCTCCCCCACCCTATGATCCACTTCCGCTTATATGGTTCCATCCGCTGCCAGATCCACTCCCAGATATCTAAAACACTTCACTTCCTCCAGTTTTTCTCCATTCAAACTCACCTCCCAATTGACTTGACCCTCAACCCTACTGTACCTAATAACCTTGCTCTTATTCACATTTACTCTTAACTTTCTTCTTCCACACACTTTACCAAGCTCAGTCAACAGCTTCTGCAGTTTTTCACATGAATCAGCCACCAGCGCTGTATCATCAGCGAACAACAACTGACTCACTTCCCAAGCTCTCTCATCCCCAACAGACTTCATACTTGCCCCTCTTTCCAAAACTCTTGCATTCACCTCCCTAACAACCCCATCCATAAACAAATCAAACAACCATGGAGAGATCACACACCCCTGCTGCAAACCTACATTCACTGAGAACCAATCACTTTCCTCTCTTCCTACACGTACACATGCCTTACATCCTCGATAAAAACTTTTCACTGCTTCTAACAACTTGCCTCCCACACCATATATCTTAATACCTTCCACAGAGCATCTCTATCAACTCTATCATATGCCTTCTCCAGATCAATAAATGCTACATACAAATCCATTTGCTTTTCTAAGTATTTCTCACATACATTCTTCAAAGCAAACACCTGATCCACACATCCTCTACCACTTCTGAAACCACACTACTCTTCCCCAATCTGATGCTCTGTACATGCCTTCACCCTCTCAATCAATACCCTCCCATATAATTTACCAGGAATACTCAACAAAATTATACCTCTGTAATTTGAGCACTCACTCTTATCCCCTTTGTCTTTGTACAATGGCACTATGTACGCATTCCGCCAATCCTCAGGCACCTCACCATGAGTCATACATACATTAAATAACCTTACCAACCAGTCAACAATACAGCCACCCCCTTTTTTAATAAATTCCACTGCAATACCATCCAAACCTGCTGCCTTGCCGGCTTTCATCTTCCGCAAAGCTTTTACTACCTCTTCTCTGTTTACCAAATCATTTTCCCTAACCCTCTCACTTTGCACACCACCTCGACCAAAACACCCTATATCTGCCACTCTATCATCAAACACATTCAACAAACCTTCAAAATACTCACTCCATCTCCTTCTCACATCATCACTACTTGTTATCACCTCCCCATTTGCGCCCTTCACTGAAGTTCCCATTGGCTCCCTTGTCTTACGAACTTTATTTACCTCCTTCCAGAACATCTTTTTATTCTCCCTAAAATTTAATGATATTCTCTCACCCCAACTCTCATTTGCCCTTTTTTTCACTTCTTGCACCTTTCTCTTGACCTCCTGTCTCTTTCTTTTATACATCTCCCAATCAATTGCATTTTTTCCCTGCAAAAATCGTCCAAATGCCTCTCTCTTCTCTTTCACTGATACACTTACTTCTTCATCCCACCACTCACTACCCTTTCTAATCAACCCACCTCCCACTCTTCTAATGCCACAAGCATCTTTTGCGCAATCCATCACTGATTCCCTAAATACATCCCATTCCTCCCCAACTCCCCTTACTTCCATTGTTCTCACCTTTTATATATATATATATATATATATATATATATATATATATATATATATATATATATATATATATATATATATATATATATATATATATATATATATATATATATATATATATATATATATATATATATATATATATATATATATATATATATATATACATATATATATATATATATATATATATATATATATATATATATATATATATATACATATATGTGTATATATACATATATATGTATATGTATATATATATATATATATATATATATATATATATATATATATATATATATATATATATATATATATATATATATATATATATATATATACATATATATATATATATATATTCTTTCTTTCTTTTAAACTATTCGCCATTTCCCGCGTTAGCGAGGTAGTGCTAAGAACAGAGGACTGTGCCTTTTTTGGAATATCCTCAACTGGCCCCCTCTGTTCCTTCTTTTGGAAAATTTAAAAAAAAAAAAAACGAGAGGGGAGGATTTCCAGCCCCCCGCTCCCTCCCCTTTTAGTCGCCTTCTACGACACGCAGGGAATACGTGGGAAGTATTCTTAATCCCCTATCCCCAGGGATATATATATATATATATATATATATATATATATATATATATATATATATATATATATATATATATATATATATATATATATATATATATATACACACACATATATATATATATATATATATATATATATATATATATATATATATATATATATATATATATATATATATATATATATATATATATATACATATATATATATATATATATATATATATATATATATATATATATATATATATATATATATATATATATATATATATATATATATATAAGAATATATGGTGTGGGAGGCAAGTTGTTAGATGTAGTAAAAAGTTTTTATCGAGGATGTAAGGCGTGTACGTGTAGGAAGAGAGGAAAGTGATTGGTTCTCAGTGAATGTAGGTTTGCGGCAGGGGTGTGTGATGTCTCCATGGTTGTTTAATTTGTTTATGGATGGGGTTGTTAGGGAGGTGAATGCAAGAGTTTTGGAAAGAGGAGCAATTATGAAGTCTGTTGGGGATGAGAGAGCTTGGGATGTGAGTCAGTTGTTGTTCGCTGATGATACAGCGCTGGTGGCTGATTCATGTGAGAAACTGCAGAAGCTGGTGACTGAGTTTGGTAAAGTGTGTGAAAGAAGAAAGTTAAGAGTAAATGTGAATAAGAGCAAGGTTATTGGGTACAGTAGGGTTGAGGGTCAAGTCAATTGGCAGGTGAGTTTGAATGGAGAAAAACTGTAGGAAGTGAAGTGTTTTAGATATCTGGGAGTGGATCTGGCAGTGGATGGAACCATGGAAGCGGAAGTGGATCATAGGTTGGGGGAGGGGGCGAAAATTCTGGGAGCCTTGAAGAATGTGTGGAAGTCGAGAACATTATCTCGGAAAGCAAAAATGGGTATGTTTGAAGGAATAGTGGTTCCAACAATATTGTATGGTTGCGAGGCGTTGGCTATGGATAGAGTTGTGCGCAGGAGGATGGATGTGCTGGAAATGAGATGTTTGAGGACAATGTGTGGTGTGAGGTGGTTTGATCGAGTGAGTAACGTAAGGGTAAGAGAGATGTGTGGAAATAAAAAGAGCGTGGTTGAGAAAGCAGAAGAGGGTGTTTTGAAGTGGTTTGGGCACATGGAGAGGATGAGTGAGGAAAGATTGACCAAGAGTATATATGTGTCGGAGGTGGAGGGAGCAAGGAGAAGAGGGAGACCAAATTGGAGGTGGAAAGATGGAGTGAAAAAGATTTTGTGTGATCGGGGCCTGAACATGCAGGAGGGTGAAAGGATGAATTGGAAAGATGTGGTATACCGGGGTTGACGTGCTGTCAGTGGATTGAATCAAGGCATGTGAAGCGTTGGGTAAACCATGGAAAGCTGTGTAGGTATGTATATTTGCGTGTGTGGATGTATGTATATACATGTGTATGGGTGGGGGTTGGGCCATTTCTTTCGTCTGTTTCCTTGCGCTACCTCGCAAACGCGGGAGACAGCGACAAAGTATAAAAAAAAAATATATAGATACATATATATATATATATATATGTATATATATATATATATATATATATATATATATATATATATATGTATATATATATATATATATATATATATATATATATATATATATATGTATACATATATATATATTTTTTTTTTTTTTTCGTTTTTTTTCATACTATTCGCCATTTCCCGCATTAGCGAGGTAGCGCTAAGAACAGAGGACTGGGCCTTTGAGGGAATATCCTCACCTGGCCCCCTTCTCTGTTCCTTCTTTTGGAAAAAAAAAATAAAAAAAAAAAACGAGAGGGGAGGATTTCCAGCCCCCCGCTCCCTTCCCTTTTAGTCGCCTTCTACGACACGCAGGGAATACGTGGGAAGTATTCTTTCTCCCCTATCCCCAGGGATAATATATATATATATATATATATATATATATATATATATATATATATATATATATATATATATATATATATATATATATATATATACATATATATATATATATATATATATATATATATATGTATATATATATATATATATAATATATATATATATATATATATATATATATATATATATATATATATATATATATATATATATATATATATATATATATATAAATATATATATATATATATATATATATACATATATATATATATATATATATATATATGAGTGTGTTAGTGGTTTTGATGCACGAGACCGGGTTATAGTGATGGGTGATTTGAATGCAAAGGTGAGTAATGTGGCAGTTGAGGGAACAATCGGTATACATGGGGTGTTTACTGTTGTAAATGGAAATGGTGAAGAGCTTGTAGATTTATGTGCTGAGAAAGGATTGGTGATTGGGAATACCTGGTTTAAGAAGCGAGATATACATAAGTATACGTATGTAAGTAGGAGAGATGGCCAGAGAGCGTTATTGGATTACGTGTTAATTGACAGGTGCGCGAAAGAGAGACTTTTGGATGTTAACATGCTGAGAGGTGCAACTGGAGGGATGTCTGATCATTATCTTGTGGAGGCTAAGGTGAAGAATTGTATGGGTTTTCAGAGAAGAAGAGTGAATGTTGGGGTGAAGAGGGTGGTTTGAGTAAGTGAGCTTGGGAAGGAGACTTGTGCTAGGAAGTACCAGGAGAGACTGAGTACAGAATAGAAAAAGGTGAGAACAATGGAAGTAAGGGTAGTGGGGGAGGAATGGGATGTATTTAGGGAATTAGTGATGGGTTGCGCAAAAGATGCTTGTGGCATGAGAAGAGTGGGAGGTGCGTTGATTAGAAAGGGAAGTGAGTGGTGGGATGAAGAAGTAAGATTATTAGTGAAAGAGAAGAGAGAGGCATTTGGACGATTTTTGCAGGGAAAAAATGCTTTTGAGTGGGAGATGTATAAAAGAAAGAGACAGGAGGTCAAGAGAAAGGTGCAAGAGGTGAAAAAAAGGGCAAATGAGAGTTGGGGTGAGAGAGTATCATTAGATTTTGGGAGAATAAAAAGATGTTCTGGAAGAAGGTAAATAAAGTGCGTAAGACAAGGGAGCAAATGGGAAGTTCAGTGAAGGGCGCAAATGGGGAAGTGATAACAAGTAGTGGTGATGTGAGAAGGAGATGGATTGAGTATTTTGAAGATTTGTTGAATGTGTTTGATGATAGAGTGGCAGATATAGGTGTTTTGGTCGAGGTGGTGTGCAAAGTGAGAGGGTTAGGGAAAATGATTTGGTAAACAGAGAAGAGGTAGTAAAAGCTTTGCGGAAAATGAAAGCCGGCAAGGCAGCAGGTTTGGAAGGTATTGTAGTGGAATTTATTAAAAAAGGGGGTGACTGTATTATTGACTGGTTGGTAAGGTTATTTAATGTATGTATGACTCATGGTGAGGTGCCTGAGGATTGGCGGAATGGGTGCTTAGTGCCATTGTACAAAGGCAAAGGGAATAAGAGTGAGTGCTCAAATTACAGAGGTATAAGTTTGTTGAGTATTCCTGGTAAATTGAGAGGGTGAAGGCATGTACAGAGCATCAGATTGGGGAAGAGCAGTGTGGTTTCAGAAGTGGTAGAAGATGTGTGGATCAGGTGTTTGCTTTGAAGAATGTATGTGAGAAATACTTAGAAAAGCAAATGGATTTGTATGTAGCATTTATGGATCTGGAGAAGGCATATGATAGAGTTGATGGAGATGCTCTGTGGAAGGTATTAAGAATATATGGTGTTGAAGGCAAGTTGTTAGAAGTAGTGAAAAGTTTTTATCAAGGATGTAAGGCATGTGTACGTGTAGGAAGAGAGGAAAGTGATTGGTTCTCAGTGAATGTAGGTTTGCGGCAGGGGTGTGTGATGTCTCCATGGTAGTTTAATTTGTTTATTGATGGCGTTGTTAAGGAGGTGAATGCAAGAGTTTTGGAAAGAGGGGCAAGTATGAAGTCTGTTGGGGATGAGAGAGCTTGGGAAGTGAGTCAGTTGTTGTTCGCTGATGATACAGCGCTGGTGGTGATTCATGTGAGAAACTGCAGAAGCTGGTGACTGAGTTTGGTAAAGTGTGTTAAAGAAGAAAGTTAAGAGTAAATGTGAATAAGATCAAGGTAATTAGGTACAGTAGGGTTGAGAGTCAAGTCAATTGGGAGATAAGTTTGAATGGAGAAAAACTGGAGGAAGTAAAGTGTTTTAGATATCTGGGAGTGGATCTGGCAGCGGATGGAACCATGGAAGCGGAAGTGGATCATAGGGTGGGGGAGGGGGCCAAAATCCTGGGAGCCTTGAAGAATGTGTGGAAGTCGAGAACATTATATCGGAAAATGGGTATGTTTGAAGGAATAGTGGTTCCAACAATGTTGTATGGTTGCGAGGCGTGGGCTATGGATAGAGTTGTGCGCAGGAGGATGGATGTGCTGGAAATGAGATGTTTGAGGACAATGTGTGGTGTGAGGGGGTTTGATTGAGTAAGTAACGTAAGGGTAAGAGAGATGTGTGGAAATAAAAAGAGCTTGGTTGAGAGAGCAGAAGAGGGTGTTTTGAAATGGTTTGGGCACATGGAGAGAATGAGTGAGGAAAGATTGACCAAGAGGATATATGTGTCGGAGGTGGAGGGAACGAGGTGTGGGAGACCAAATTGGAGGTGGAAAGATGCAGTGAAAAAGATTTTGTGTGATCGGCGCTTGAACATGCAGGAGGGTGAAAGGAGGGCAAGGAATAGAGTGAATTGGATCGATATGGTATACCGGGGTTGACGTGCTGTCAGTGGATTAAATTAGGGTATGTGAAACGTCTGGTGTAAACCAAGGAAAGCTGTGTAGGTATGTATATTTGCGTGTGTGGACGTATGCGTATACATGTGTATGGGGGTGGGTTGGGCCATTTCTTCCGTCTGTTTGCTTATATATATATATATATATATATATATATATATATATATATATATATATATATATATATATTATCCCTGGGGATAGGGGAGAAAGAATACTTCCCACGTATTCCCTGCGTGTCGTAGAAGGCGACTAAAAGGGGAGGGAGCGGGGGGCTGGAAATCCTCCCCTCTCATTTTTTTTTTTTTTTTATCAAAAGAAGGAACAGAGAATTGGGCCAGGTGAGGGTATTCCCTCAAGGCCCAGTCCTCTGTTCTTAACGCTACCTCGCTAATGCGGGAAATGGCGAATAGTTTGAAAGAAAAAGAAATATATATATATATATATATATATATATATATATATATATATATATATATATATATATATATATATATATATATATATATGTTTATATATATTGGAAGAGATCACAATTTTGCGCGTGATCAAGATATGCTTATGAGTCCACGTGGAAAATGAAACACGAAAAGTTCCCAAATTCAATTTCGTGTACGAATCGCATCATCAGGGGAGACACAAGAGACGAATATAACAGTCAGTTGATATACATCGATGAGTCGAAGATAGGACGCCATTTGGTAAACATGTGATTGTCCAAAACATTCAATGAACTTTCAAAAAGTTATCATTTTACAAATCTTATCAACAATAATGTTATCTAATTTGTACAGACCATCACTAGTATTAAGATTATAATTCTTTGTGTATTTAATAATAGGAGATTCAATATATTTCTCTTGGTAATAGAGTTAGAGTTAAAAACTGAGATGGCGTTACTGCAGTCAATACAATGATCAAAGTTTTTAACATGATTAAACAAGGCATTTGATTCTTGTCCCGTTCTTATACTATATTTATGTTCCTTAAGTCTAACAGAAAGATCCTTACAAGTCTGACCAACATAAAATTTATCACAGTTTCCACAAGGAACTTTGTAGGTGTATCGAAGAGGATTTCCTGGTGAGTTCCTGATCAAGATATTATTTATAGTATTATTTTTGCTAAAGGCAACATTTACATTAAACGATTTAAGCAACATGGGAAGCAAAGTGAAATTATTATTAAAAGGGAGAACTAAAAGATTTTTCGTGTCAATGGGAGGTTTGGGCTCAACTCTATAAATTTTTTTCTTTGCTAACTTAAGGGATTTATCAATGAAAGATCTGGGGTACTTTAACTTAGATCCAATAGAATGTATCTTCTCAAACTCATCATCAATAAACTCTGGACTGCAAATACGTAATGCCCTTAGGAACATAGATTGAAATGATGATAATTTAACTCTGTCATGTTGAGATGAGTTATAATGGATATATGAGCATACATTGGTGGGTTTTATGTATATGCTAAACTTAAAATTGTCTATGGATCATGCAATCTAAAAATGGTAACATACCATTACTTTCATTTTCTACAGTAAATTTGATGGAAGGTACTAAATTGTTAAGTAAGGGGAGAAATATTTGTAAATTTTCATTTGTTGGCTAAACACAAAGAACATCATCTACATACCTAAACCAAATTGCATTAGAAGGTAAGATATCCTTTAGTAATTTTGTTTCAAAAAATTCCATAGAAAGATTACTTAGCACAGGTGAAAGAGGGTTGCCCATTGCCATACCAAATTTTTGAGCATAATAATCTCCATTAAATTGAAATACACCGTCTTTTATACACAATTTTATCAGTTCAATGAAATTAGACTTTGAAACAGGTAATTGAATATCATCCAAGACATCAAATAAATATTCTAAAAGGGCATCAACCTGAACTTTGGTGAAAAGTGAGGAAACATCAAAGCTAACTAGTTTGAAATCAAAATCAAGTTTGATATTGTTTAGCTTGTTGACTAAACCTACATTGTTCATGATATTAGAATTTCCTACCTTACCCACTAAAGGGCTTAATAAGAAAAACTATCCATTTTGATAATTTATATGTGATGGAGCCTACTGAACTCACTATAGGTCTTGCTGGAAAATTTCGTTTATGTGTTTTGATAAGTCCATACATATATGGCAATGAAGGGGACAAAGATGACAAATTATTGATAAGGATAGGGATATTACTAAAGCAGATAAAGCTAACACTGTTGTGATTTTAGACAAAAGTAATTATTTATCTAAAAAGAATGATCTTCTAAAGAATAACAACATATTCTAAACTTAGAAAAAATCCCTTAGAAGCAGTTAATTCTCACTTCAATAAAGAAATGAAGTTGTTGAAAGGTAACATTTTTCTTATCAAAAATTTGTCATCTTTGTCCCCTTCATTGCCATATATGTATGGACTTATCAAAACACATAAACAAAATTTTCCAGCAAAACCTATAGTGAGTTCAGTAGGCTCCATCACATAGAAATTATCAAAGTGTTAGTTTCCTAATTAAGCCCTTTAGTGGGTAAGGTATCAAATTCTGATATCATGAACAATGTAGATTTAGTTAACAAGCAAAACAATATCAATATTGATTTTGATTTCAAACTAGTTAGCTTTGATGTTTCCTCACTTTTCACTAAAGTTCCAGTTTAAGACCTTTTAGAATATCTATTTGATGTCTTGGATGATATTCAGTTACTTGTTTCAAAGTCTAATTTCACTGGACTGATAAAATTGTGTATAAAAGACTGTGTATTTCAATTTAATGGAGATGATTATGCTCAAAAATTTGGCATGGCAATGGGTAACCCTCCTCCACCTGTGCTAAGTAATCTTTATATGGAATTTTTTGAAACGAAATTACTAAAGGATATCTTACCTTCTAATGCAATTTGGTTTAGGTATGTAGAGGATGTTCTTTGTGTTTAGCCAACAAATGAAAATCTATAAATATTTCTCCCCTTACTTAACAATTTAGTACCTTCCATCAAATTTACCGTAGAAAATGAAAGTAATGGTATGTTACCATTTTCAGATTGCATGATCCATAGACAAGGAAACAAGTTTAGGTTTAGCATATACAGAAAACCCACCAATGTATGCTAATATATCCATTATTACTCATCTCAACATGACAGAGTTAATTTATCATCATTTCAATCTATGTTCCTAAGGACATTACGTATTTGCAGTCCAGAGTTTATTGATGATGAGTTTGAGAAGATATATTCTTTTGGATCTAAGTTAAAGTACCCTAGATCTTTCATTGATAAATCCCTTAAGTTAGCAAAGAAATCATTTCATAGAGTTGAGCCCAAACCTCATATTGACACCAAGAATGTTTTAGTTCTCCCTTTTAATAATAATTTCAATTTGCTTCCCATGTTGCTTAAATCATTCAATGTAAATGTTGCCTTTAGCAACAATAATATTATAAAGAATATCTTAATCAGGAATGTACCAGAAAATTCTTTTGGTTGCATCTATAAAGTTCCTCGTGGAAACTGTGATAAATTCTATGTTGGTCAGACTGGTAAGGATCTTTCTGTTAGACTTAAGCAACATAAGTATAGTATAAGAACGGGACAAAAATCAAATGCCTTATTCAATCATGTTAAAAACGATGATCATTGTATTGACTGCAGTAACGCCATCTCAGTTGTTAACTCTAACTCTATTGCCAAGAGAAATATCATTGAATTTTCTATTATTGAATACACAAAGAATTATAATCTTAACATTAGTGATGGTCTGTACAAATTAGATAACATTATTGTTGATAAGATTTGTAAAATGATAAGTTTATGAACGCTCGTTGTATATTTTGGGCAATCACAAAATATAGTAGGTTTCAGGGTCAAGTCAATTGGGAAGTAAGTTTGAATGGAGAAAAACTGTAGGAAGTAAAGTGTTTTAGATATCTGTAAGTGGATCTGGCAACGGATGGAACCATGGAAGTGGAAGTGAATCATAGGGTAGGGGAGGGGGCGAAAATCCTGGGAGCCTTGAAGAATGTGTGGAAGTCGAGAACATTATCTCGGAAAGCAAAAATGGGTATGTTTGACGGAATAGTGGTTCCAACAATGTTGTATGGTTGCGAGGCGTGGGCTATGGATAGAGTTGTGCGCAGGAGGGTTGATGTGCTGGAAATGAGATGTTTGAGGACAATCTATGGTGTGAGGTGGTTTGATCGAGTAAGAAATGTAACGGTAAGAGAGATGTGTGGAAATAAAAAGAGCGTGGTTGAGAGCGCAGAAGAGGGTGTTTTGAAATGGTTTGGGCACATGGAGAGAATGAGTGAGGAAAGATTGACCAAGAGGATATATGTGTCGGAGGTGGTGGGAACGAGAAGTGGGAGACCAAATTGGAGGTGGAAAGATGGCGAATATAAATAATATAAGCAATATATATATATATATATATATATATATATATATATATATATATATATATATATATATATATATATATATATATATATCCCTGGGGGATAGGGGATTAAGAATACTTCCCACGCATTCCTCATGTGTCGTAGAAGGCGACTAAAGGGGACGGGAGCAGGGGGGCCAGAAACTCTCCCCTCCTTGTATTTTAACTTTCGAAAGGGGAAACAGAAGAAGGAGTCATGCGAGGAGTGCTCATCCTCCTCGAAGGCTAAGATTGGGGTGTCTAAATGTGTGTGGATGTAACCAAGATGAGAAAAAAAGAGAGATAGGTAGTGTGTTTGAGGAAAGGAACCTGGATGTTTTGGCTCTGAGTGAAACGAAGCTAAAGGGTAAAAGGGAAGAGTGGTTTGGGAATGTCTTGGGAGTAAAGTCAGGGGTTAGTGAGAGGACAAGAGCAAGGGAAGGAGTATCACTACTCCTGAATCAGGAGTTGTGTGAGTATGTGATAGAGTGTAAGAAAGCAAATTCTAGATTGATATGGGTAAAACTGAAAGTTGATGGAGAGAGATGGGTGATTATTGGTGCATATGCACCTGGCCATGAGAAGAAAGATCATGAGAGGCAAGTGTTTTGGGAGCAGCTGAATGAGTGTGTTAGTGGTTTTGATGCACAAGACCGGGTTATAGTGATGGGTGATTTGAATGCAAAGGTGAGTAATGTGGCAATTGAGGGAATAATTGGTGTACATGGAGTGTTCAGTGCTGTAAATGGAAATCGTGAAGAGCTTGTACATTTATGTGCTGAAAAAGGACTGGTGATTGGGAATACCTGGTTTAAAAAAACGAGATATACATAACTATACGTATGTAAGTAGGAGAGATGGCCAGAGAGCGTTATTGGATTACGTGTTAATTGATAGACGCACGAAAGAGACTTTTGGATGTTAATGTGCTGAGAGGTGCAACTGGAGGGATGTCTGATAATTATCTTGTGGAAGCAAAGGTGAAGATTTGTGGGGGGTTTCAGAAAAGAAGAGAGAATGTTGGGGTGAAGAGAGTGGTGAGAGTAAGTGAGCTTGGGAAGGAGACTTGTGTGAGGAAGTACCAGGGGAGACTGAGTACAGAATGGAAAAAAGTGAGAACAAGGGAGGTAAGGGGAGTGGGGGAGGAATGGGATGTATTTAGGGAAGCAGTGATGGCTTGCGCAAAAGATGCTTGTGGTATGAGAAGCGTGAGAGGTGGGTTGATTAGAAAAGGCAGTGAGTGGTGAAATGAAGAAGTAAGATTATTAGTGAAAGAGAAGAGAGAGGCATTTGAACGATTTTTGCAGGGAAAAAATGCAAATGATTGGGAGAGTTATAAAAGAAAGAGGCAGGAGGTAAGAGAAAGTTGCAAGAGGTGAAAAAGAGGGCAAATGAAAGTTGGGGTGAGAGAGTATCATTGAATTTCAGGTAGAATAAAAAGATGTTTTGGAAGGAGGTTAAATAAAGTGCGTAAGACAAGGGAGCAAATGGGAACTTCAGTGAAGGGGGTTAATGGGGAGGTGATAACAATTAGTGGTGATGTGAGAGGGAGATGGAGTGAGTATTTTGAAGGTTTGTTGAATGTGTTTGATGATAGAGTGGCAGATGTGGGGTGTCTTGGTCGAGGTGGTGTGCAAAGTGAGAGGGTTAGGGAAAATGATTTGGTAAATAGAGAAGAGGTAGTAAAAGCTTTACGGAAGATGAAAGCCGGCAAAGCAGCAGGTTTGGATGGCATTGCAGTGGAATTTATCAAAAAAGGGGGTGACTGTATTGTTGACTGGTTGGTAAGGTTATTTAATGTATGTATGATTCATGGTGAGGTGCCTGAGGATTGCCGGAATGCTTGCATATTGCCATTGTACAAATGCAAAGGGGATAAGAGTGAGTGCTAAAATTACAGAGGTATAAGTTTGTTGAGTATTCCTGGTAAATCATATGGGAGGGTATTGATTGAGAGGGTGAAGGCATGTACAGAACATCAAATTGGGGAAGAGCAGTGTGGTGTCAGAAGTGGTAGAGGATGTGTAGATCAGGTGTTTGCTTTGAAGAATGTATCCGAGAAATACTTAGAAAAACAAGTGGATTTGTATGTAGCATTTATGGATCTGGAGAAGGCATATGATAGAGTTGATAGAGATGCTCTGTGGAAGGTATTAAAAATATATGGTGTGGGAGGCAAGTTGTTAGAAGCAGTGAAAAGTTTTTATCGAGGATGTAAGGCATGTGTACGTGTAGGAAGAGAGGAAAGTGATTGGTTCTCAGTGAATGTATGCTTGCGGCAGGGGTGTGTGATATCTCCATGGTTGTTTAATTTGTTTATGGATGGGGTTGTTAGGGAGGTGAATGCAAGAGTTTTGGAAAAAGGGGCAAGTATGCAGTCTGTTGTGGATGAGAGAGCTTGGGAAGTGAGTCAGACATTGTTCGCTGATGATACAGCGCTGGTGGCTGATTCATGTAAGAAACTGCATAAGCTGGTGAATGAGTTTGGTAAAGTGTGTGAAAGAAGAAAGTTAAGAGTAAATGTGAATAAGAGCAAGGTTATAAGGTACAGTAGGGTTGAGGGTCAAGTCAATTGGGAGGTAAGTTTTAATGGAGAAAAGCTGGAGGAAGTGAAGTGTTTTAGATATCTGGGAGTGGATATGGCAGCGGATGGAACAATGAATGCGGAAGTGAATCATAGGGTGGAGGAGGGGGCGAAAATTCTGGGAGCCTTGAAGAATGTTTGGAAGACGAGAACATTATCTCGGAGAGCAAAAATGGGTATGTTTGAAGGAATAGTGGTTCCAACAATGTTGTATGGTTGCGAGGCGTGGGCTATGGATAGCGTTGTGCGCAGGAGGGTGGATGTGCTGGAAATGAGATGTTTGAGGACAATATGTGGTGTGAGGTGGTTTGATCGAGTAAGTAATGTAAGGGTGAGAGAGATGTGTGGAAATAAAAAGAGTGTGGTTGAGAGAGCAGAAGAGGGTGTTTTGAAATGGTTTGGTCACATGGAGAGAATGAGTGAGGAAAGATTGACCAAGAGGATATATGTGTCAGAGGTGGAGGGAACGAGGAGAAGTGGGAGACCAAATTGGAGGTGGAAAGATGGAGAGAAAAAGATTTTGAGTGATCGGGGCCTGAACATGCATAAGGGTGAAAGGCGTGCAAGGAATAGAGTGAATTGGAACGATGTGGTATACCGGGGTCGACGTGCTGTCAATGGATTGAACCAGGGCATGTGAAGCGTCTGGGTAAACCATGCAAAGTGTGTGGGGCCTGGATGTGGAAAGGGAGCTGTGGTTTCGGTGCATTATTACATGACAGCTAGAGACTGAGTGTGAACGAATGGGGCCTTTGGTGTTTTTCCTAGCGCTACCTCGCACACATGAGGGGGGAGGGGGTTGTTATTCCATATGTGGCGAGGTGGCGATGTGAACAAATAAAGGCAGACAGTATGAATTATGTACATATGTATATATGTATATGTCTGTGTGTGTATATATATGTGTACATTGAGATGTATAGGTATGTATATTGTGCGTTTGTGGACATGTATGTATATACATTTGTATGTGGGCGGGTTGGGCCATCCTTTTGTCTGTTTCCTTGCGCTACCTCGCTAACGCGGGAGACAGCGATAAAGCAAAATAAATAAATAGATAAATAAAATATATATATATATATGTATATATATATATATATATATATATATATATATATATATATATATATATATATATATATATATATATATATATATATATATATATATATATATATATATATATATATATATATATATATATATATATATATATATATATATGTATATATATATATATTATTTATCTATTTATTTTGCTTTGTCGCTGTCTCCCGCGTTTGCGAGGTAGCGCAAGGAAACAGACGAAAGAAATGGCCAAACCCACCCCCATACACATGTATATACATACACGTCCACACACTCAAATATACATACCTATACATCTCAATGTACACATATACATACACACACTGACACAAACATATATACCCATACACACAATTCACACTCTCTGCCTTTATTCATTCATATATATATATATATATATATATATATATATATATATATATATATATATATATATTCATATCTATCTATTTTTTTATATATTTTGCTTTGTCGCTGTCTCCCGCGATAGCGAAGTAGCGCAAGGAAACAGAAGAAAGAATGGCTCAACACGGCCACATACACATGTATATACATACACGTCCACACACGCATATATACATACCTATACATCTCAATGTACATATATATATACACATACAGACATATACATATATACACATATGCATAATTCATACTGTCTGCCTTTATTTGTTCCCATCGCCATCTCGCCACGCATGGAATAACAACTCCCTCCCCCCTCATGTGTGCGAGGTAGCGCTAGGAAAAGACACCAAAGGCCCCATTCGTTCACACACAGTGTCTAGCTATCATGTAATAATGCACCGAAACCACAGCTCCCTTTCCACATCCAAGCCCCACACAACTTTCCATGGTTTACCCCAGACGTTTCACGTGCCCTGGTTCAATCCATTGACAGCCCGTCGACCCCGGTATACCACATCGTACCAATTCACTCTATTCCTTGCACACCTTTCACCCTCTTGCATTTTCAGGCCCCGATCACTCAAAATCTTTTTCACTCCATATTTCCACCTCCAATTTGGTCTCCCACTTCTCGTCGTTCCCTCCACCTCTGACACATATATCCTCTTGGTCAATCTTTCTTCACTCTTTCTCTCCATGTAACCAAACCATTTCAATACACCCTCTTTTGCTCTGTCAACCACGCTGTTTTCATTTCCACACATCTCTCTTACCCTTACATTGCTTGCTCGATCAAACCCTCTCACACCACATATTGTCATCAAACATCTAATTTCCAGCACATCCACCCTCCTGCGCACAACTCTATCCATAGCCCATGCCTCGCAACCATACAACATTGTTGGAACCACTATTCCTTCAAACATACACATTTTTGCTTTCCGAGATAATGTGGTCGACTTCCAAACATTCTTCAAGGCTTCCAGGTTTTTCGCCCCGTCTCCCACCCTATGATTCACTTCCGCTTCCATGGTTCCATCCGCTGACAGATCCACTCCCAGATATCTAAAACACTTTACTTCCTCCTGTTTTTCTCCATTCAAACTTACCTCCCAATTGACTTGACCCTGAACCCTACTGTACCTAATAACCTTGCTCTTATTCACATTTACTCTTAAGTTTCTTCTTTCAAACACTTTACCAAACTCAGTCACCAGCTTCTGCAGTTTCTTACATGAATCAGCCACCAGCGCTGTATCATCAGCGAACAACAACTGACTCACTTCCCAAGCTCTCTCATCCACAACCGAGTGCATACTTGCCACTCTTTCCAAAACTCTTGCATTCACCTCCCTAACAACCCCATCCATAAACAAATTAAACAACCATTGAGACATCACAGACCCCTGCCGCAAACATACATTCACTGAGAACCAATCACTTTCCTCTCTTCCTACACGTACACATGCCTTACATCCTCGATAAAAACTTTTCACTGCTTCTAACAACTTGCCTCCCACATCATATATTCTTAGTACCTTCCACAGAGCATCTCTATCAACTCTATCATATATATATATATAAATATATATATATATATATATATATATATATATATATATATATATATATATATATATATATATATATATATATGTATAAATATATATATTTTTTTTCAAACCATTCGCCATTTCCCGCATTAGCTAGGTAGCGCCAAGAACAGAGGACCGGGCCTCTGAGGGAACATCCTCACCTGGCCCCCTTCTCTGTTCCTTCCTTTGGAAAATTAAAAAAAAAAACAAGAGGGGAGGATTTCCAGCCCCCGCTCCCTCCCCTTTTAGTCGCCTTCTACGACACGCAGGGAATACGTGGGAAGTATTCTTTCTCCCCTATACCCAGGGATATATATATATATATATATATATATATATATATATATATATATATATTTTTTTTTTTTTTTTTGGCTTTGTCGCTGTCTCCCGCGTTTGCGAGGTAGCGCAAGGAAACAGACGAAAGAAATGGCCCAACCCACCCCCATACACATGTATATATATACGTCCACACACGCAAATATACATACCTACACAGCTTTCCATGGTTTACCCCAGACGCTTCACATGCCCTGATTGTATCCACTGACAGCACGTCAACCCCGGTATACCACATCGATCCAATTCACTCTATTCCTTGCCCTCCTTTCACCCTCCTGCATGTTCAGGCCCAGATCACACAAAATCTTTCTCACTTCATCTTTCCACCTCCAATTTGGTCTCCAACTTCTCCTCGTTCCCTCCACCTCCGACACATATATCCTCTTGGTCAATCTTTCCTCACTCATTCTCTCCATGTGTCCAAACCATTTCAAAACACCCTCTTCTGCTCTCTCAACCACGCTCTTTTTATTTCCACACATCTCTCTTACCCGTACGTTACTTACTCGATCAAACAGCCTCACAGCACACATTGTCATCAAACATCTCATTTCCAGCACATCCATCCTCCTGCGCACAACTCTATCCATAGCCCACGCCTCGCAACCATACAACATTGTTGGAACCACTATTCCTTCAAACATACCCTTTTTGCTTTCCGAGATAATGTTCTCGATTTCCACGCATTCTTCAAGGCTCCCAGAATTTTCGCCTCCTCCCCCACCCTATGATCCAATTCCGCTTCCATGGTTCCATCCGCTGCCAGATCCACTCCCAGATATCTAAAACACTTCACTTCCTCCAGTTTTTCTCCATTCAAACTTACCTCCCAATTGACTTGACCTTTAACCCTACTGTACCTAAGAACCTTGCTCTTATTCACATTTACTCTTAACTTTCTTCTTTCACACACTTTACCAAACTCAGTCACCAGCTTCTGCAGTTTCTCACATGAATCAGCCAGCAGCGCTGTATCATCAGCGAACAACAATTGACTCACTTCCCAAGCTCTCTCATCCCAAACATACTTCATACTTGCCCCTCTTTCCAAAACTCTTGCATTCACCTCCCTAACAACCCCATCCATAAACAAATTAAACAACCATGTAGACATCACACACACCTGCCGCAAACCTACATTCACTGAGAACCAATCACTTTCCTCTCTTCCTACACGTACACATGCCTTACATCATCGATAAAAACTTTTCACTGCTTCTAACAACTTGCCTCCCACACCATATATTCTTAATACCTTCCACGGAGCATCTCTATCAACTCTATCATATGCCTTCTCCAGATCCATAAATGCTACATACAAATCCATTTGCTTTTCTAAGTATTTTCCACATATATATATATATATATATATATATATGTATATATATATATATATATATATATATATATATATGTATATATATACATATATATATATATATATATATATTATATATATATATATATATATATATATATATATATATATATATATATATATATATATATATATATATATATATATATATATATATATATATATATATATATATATATATATATATATATATATATATATATATATATATATATATATTTTTTTTTTTTTTTTTCTATTATACTTTGTCGCTGTGTCCCGCGTTTGCGAGGTAGCGCAAGGAAACAGACGAAAGAAATGGCCCAACCCCCCCCATATACATGTATATACATACATCCACACACGCAAATATACATACCTACACAGCTTTCCATGGTTTACCCCAGACGCTTCACATGCCCTGATTGTATCCACTGACAGCACGTCAACCCCGGTATACCACATCGATCCAATTCACTCTATTCCTTGCCCTCCTTTCACCCTCCTGCATGTTCAGGCCCCGATCACACAAAATCTTTTTCACTCCATCTTTCCACCTCCAATTTGGTCTCCCTCTTCTCCTCGTTCCCTCCACCTCCGACCCATATATCCTCTTGGTCAATCTTTCCTCACTCATTCTCTCCATGTGCCCAAACCACTTCAAAACACCCTCTTCTGCTCTCTCAACCACGCTCTTTTTATTTCCACACATCTCTCTTACCCTTACGTTACTCACTCGATCAAACCACCTCACACCACACATTGTCCTCAAACATCTCATTTCCAGCACATCCATCCTCCTGCGCACAACTCTATCCATAGTCCACACCTCGCAACCATACAACATTGTTGGAACCACTATTCCTTCAAACATACCCATTTTTGCTTTCCGAGATAATGTTCTCGACTTCCACACATTTTTCAAGGCTCCCAGAATTTTCGCCCCCTCCCCCACCCTATGATCCACTTCCGCTTCCATGGTTCCATCCGCTGCCAGATCCACTCCCAGATATCTAAAACACTTCACTTCCTCCAGTTTTTCTCCATTCAAACGCACCTCCCAATTGACTTGACCCTCAACCCTACTGTACCTAATAACCTTGCTCTTATTCACATTTACTCTTAACTTTCTTCTTTCACATACTTTACTAAACTCAGTCACCAGCTTCTGCAGTTTCTCACATGAATCAGCCACCAGCGCTGTATCATCAGCGAACAACAACTGACTCACTTCCCAAACTCTCTCATCCCCAACAGACTTCATACTTGCCCCTCTTTCCAAAACTCTTGCATTCACCTCCCTAACAACCCCATCCATAAACAAATTAAACAACCATGGAGACATCACAGACCCCTGCCGCAAACCTACATTCACTGAGAACCAATCACTTTCCTCTCTTCCTACACGTACACATGCCTTACATCCTCGATAAAAACTTTTCACTGCTTCTAACAACTTGCCTCCCACACCATATATATATATATATATATATATAATATATATATATATATATATATATATATATATATATATATATATATATATATATATATATATATATATATATATATATATATATATATATATATATATATATATATATATATATATATATATATATATATATATATATATATATATATATATATATATATATATATATATATATATATATATATATATATATATATATATACCTCTTATTTATGTATCCTATCACTAAGGATACATGGAGAAAGAATACTCCCCACGTACTCCTAGCGTGTCGTATAAGATGACTAAAGGGGGTGGAAGCGCAGGCCTGTAAACCCAGCTCTCCTTGTATTTAACTTTCTAAAATGTGAAACAGAAGAAGGAGTCATGTTGGGAGTGCTCATTTTCTTGGAAGGCTCAGACTGGCGTTTCTAAATGTATATATATCTAATCAAGATGAGAAAAAATAAGAGATAGTATGTTTGACGAAAGGTGCCTGGATGTTTTGGCTGTGACTTAAACGAAGCTCTAGCGTGAACTGGAAGTGTCGTTTGGGAATGTCTAGGGAGTAAAGTCAGGGATAGTGAGAGGACAAGAGGAAAGGAAGGTAGTAGCACTACTCCTGAAGCAGCAGTTGTGTGACTATGTAACAGGGTAAGAAAGTAAACTCTAGATTGATATGGGTAAAACTGAAAGTGGATGGAGAAAGATAGGTGATTATTGTTGCATATGCACCTGATAGAAAGTAAGATCAATAGAGGCAAGTGTTTTCGGAGAATAGCATGATTAGCAGCTTTGAAGGACGAGACCTGGTTATAGTGATGGGTGATTTCAATGCAAAAGTGAGTATGTGGCAGTTGAGGGTATAATTGGTGTTTATGGAAATGGTGAAGAGCTTGTGGATTTTGTACTGAAAACAACTAATAATTGGGAATACTAGTTTAAAAAGAGATATACATAAGTATACGTATGTCGTAGGAGTGAAGGCCAGAGGCGTTATTGGACTGTGTGTTTAATTTGATTTAACTTAATTGGTTTTCAGAAAAATGAGGAAAATGTTGGTGAGAAGGAGATGTTGGGGAAGTGTAAGTGATCTTGGATAGGAGACTTGTGCGAGGAAATACCAGGAGAGATTGAGTGCCGAGTGGCAAAAGGTTTAGAAATGATATAAGGGAATAGGGTAGGAATTGAATTATTAAGGAAGCAGTGATAGCTTGCGCAAAAGATGCAAGTGGGCTGAGAAAGGTGGGAGGCGGGAGATTAGAAAGAGTAGTAAATGGTTGGATGAAGAATCAAGATTGTTGTGTAAAGAGGAGAGAGGCTTTGGATGATATTTTCAGTAAAGTAATGCAAATGACTGGGAAGGTGTAAAAGAAAGCGGAAGTGGTCAAGAGAACAGGTGCAAGAGGTGAAAAAGATGGAAATGAGTTTGGGGTGAAGGAGAATCATTAAACTTAGAGAATAAAAAAGATGTTCTGGAAGTACGGAATACAGTGCGTAAGACAAGAGAACAATGGGAACATCGTGAAGGAGGCAAAAGAAGAGGTAATAACAAGTAGTGGTGAAGTGAGAAGGAGAAAGAGTTAGTATTTTGAAGGTTTGTTGAATGTGTTTGATGACAGAATGGTAGAGATAGGGTGTTTTTGTCGGGGTGGATTGTAAGGTGAGAGGTTCAGGGAGAATGGTTTGGTGAACAGAGAAAAGGTAGTGAAATGGTTCCGAAAGATGAAAGCCGGCAAGTCGGCAGGTTTGGATGCCATTGCAGTGGAATTTGTTAAAAAATTGGGTGGCTGTGTTGCTAATTGGTTGGTAAGGATACTCATGGTGAAGTGCCTGAGGATTAGCAGAGTGCACGCATAGTGCCATTATGCAAAGGCAAAGGGGATAACGGTGAGTGTTGAAATTACAGTCATAAGTTTGTTAAGTATATCTGGAAAATTGATTGGGAGGGTATTGATTGAGAGGGTAAAGGCATGTACAGAGCTTCAGACTGGGAAGATCCGTGTGATTTCAGAAGTGATAGAGGATGTGTCGATCAGGTGTTTACATTGAAAAATGCATGTGAGAAATACTTAGAAAAACAGATGGTTTTATATGTAGCATTTATGGATCTGGAGAAGGCATATGATAGAGTTGATAGAGATGCTCTGTGGAAGGTATTAAGAATATATGGTGTGGGAGGCAAGTTGTTAGAAGCAGTGAAAAGTTTTTATCGAGGATGTAAGGCATGTGTACGTGTAGGAAGAGAGGAAAGTGATTGGTTCTCAGTGAATGTAGGTTTGCGGCAGGGGTGTGTGATGTCTCCATGGTTGTTTAATTTGTTTATGGATGGGGTTGTTAGGGAGGTAAATGCAAGAGTCCTGGAAAGAGGGCAAGTATGAAGTCTGTTGGGGATGAGAGAGCTTGGGAAGTGAGTCAGTTGTTGTTCGCTGATGATACAGCGCTGGTGGCTGATTCATGTGAGAAACTGCAGAAGCTGGTGACTGAGTTTGGTAAAGTGTGTGGAAGAAGAAAGTTAAGAGTAAATGTGAATAAGAGCAAGGTTATTAGGTACAGTAGGGTTGAGGGTCAAGTCAAATGGGAGGTGAGTTTGAATGGAGAAAAACTGGAGGAAGTGAAGTGTTTTAGATATCTGGGAGTGGATCTGTCAGCGGATGGAACCATGGAAGCGGAAGTGATCATAGGGTGGGGGAGGGGGCGAAAATTTTGGGAGCCTTGAAAATGTGTGGAAGTCGAGAACATTATCTCGGAAAGCAAAAATGGGTATGTTTGAAGGAATAGTGGTTCCAACAATGTTGTATGGTTGCGAGGCGTGGGCTATGGATAGAGTTGTGCGCAGGAGGATGGATGTGCTGGAAATGAGATGTTTGAGGACAATGTGTGGTGTGAGGTGGTTTGATCGAGTGAGTAACGTAAGGGTAAGAGAGATGTGTGGAAATAAAAAGAGCGTGGTTGAGAGAGCAGAAGAGGGTGTTTTGAAATGGTTTGGGCACATGGAGAGAATGAGTGAGGAAAGATTGACCAAGAGGATATATGTGTCGGAGGTGGAGGGAACGAGGAGAAGAGGGAGACCAAATTGGAGGTGGAAAGATGGAGTGAGAAAGATTTTGAGTGATCGGGGCCTGAACATGCATAAGGGTGAAAGGCGTGCAAGGAATAGTGAATTGGAATGATGTGGTATACCGGGTCGACGTGCTGTCAATGGATTGAACCAGGGCATGTGAAGCGTCTGGGGTAAACCATGCAAAGTGGTGGGGCCTGGATGTGGAAAGGGAGCTGTGGTTTCGGTGCATTATTACATGACAGCTAGAGACTGAGTGTGAACGAATGGGGCCTTTGGTGATTTTCCTAGCGCTACACTCGCACACATGAGGGGGGAGGGGTTGTTATTCCATATGTGGCGAGGTGGCGATGTGAACAAATAAAGGCAGACAGTATGAATTATGTACATGTGTATATATGTATATGTCTGTGTGTGTATATATATGTGTACATTGAGATGTATAGTATGTATATTGTGCGTTTGTGGACATGTATGTACTATACATTGTATGTGGGCGGGTGGGCCATCTTTAGTCTGTTTCCTAGCGCTACCTCGCTAACGCGGGAGACAGCGATAAAGCAAAATAAAATAAATAGATAATAAAATATATATATATATATTATATATATATATATATAATATATATATATATATATATATATTATAAATTATATTTAAAAATTTATTATAATTATATAATATATAATATATAAAATATATAATAATATAATATATAAAATATATATTAAAATTTATGTAAATATTATATATTATTTTTTCTATTTATTTTGCTTTGTCGCTTCTCCCGCTTTTCGGTAGCCAAGGAAACAGACGAAAAAAATGGCCAAAACCCCCCCCCATACACATGTAATACATACACTCCACCACTCAAATAACATACCTAACACTCAATTACACATAAACATACACACATGACCAAACAATAAACCCATACACCAATTCCACTCCCTGCCTTATTCATCATAATATATATATATAAAATATTAAATATAATATATATATTAATATATTTCAATCTATCTATTTTTTTAAAAATTTTTCTTTGTCGCGCTCCCCGATAGCGAAGTACGCAAGGAAAAGAAGAAAGAATGGGTCAACACGGCCACATAAAGTATAATACATACACGTCCACACACACAATAACAAACCTATACATCTCAAATTTCATATTAAACACATACAACATAACATATATACACATCAAAATTTATACTTCCCTGCCTTATTTGTTCCCATCGCCATCTCCCCCCACGCATGGGAAAACACTCCCCCCCCCCTCATGTGTCGGAACGCTAGGAAAAGACACCAAAGGCCCCCTTTTGTTCACAACAGTGTCTAGCACATGTAATAATGCACCGAAAAAAAAGCTCCCTTTCCACATCCAAGCCCCACACAAAATTTCCATGGTTTTCCCCCAGACGTTTCACGGCCCGGTTTAATCCATTGACAGCCCGTCGACCCCCCGGGATACCACATCGTACCCAAATTTACTCAATTCCTTTTCACACCTTCAAAACCCCCTTTATTTTCAGGCCCCGATCACACAAAATCTTTTTCACTCCATATTTCCACCTCCAATTTGGTCTCCCACTTCTCCTCGTTCCCTCCACCTGTGAAACATATATCCTCTTGGTCAATCTTTCTTCACTCTTTCTCTCCATGTAACCAAACCATTTCAATACACCCTCTTCTGCTCTGTCAACCACACTCTTTTCATTTCCACACATCTCTCTTACCCTTACATTACTTGCTCGATCAAACCCCCTCACACCACATATTGTCATCAAACATCTCATTTCCAGCACATCCACCCTCCTGCGCACAACTCTATCCATAGCCCATTCCTCGCAACCATACAACATTGTTGGAACCACTATTCCTTCAAACATACCCATTTTTGCTTTCCGAGATAATGTGGTCGACTTCCAAACATTCTTCAAGGCTTCCAGGTTTTTCGCCCCGTCCCCCACCCTATGATTCACTTCCGCTTCCATGGTTCCATCCGCTGACAGATCCACTCCCAGATATCTAAAACACTTTACTTCCTCCTGTTTTTCTCCATTCAAACTTACCTCCCAATTGACTTGACCCTCAACCCTACTGTAACTAATAACCTTGCTCTTATTCACATTTACTCTTAACTTTCCTCTTTCAAACACTTTACCAAACTCAGTCACCAGCTTCTGGAGTTTCTTACATGAATCAGCCATCAGCGCTGTATCATCAGCGAACAACAACTGACTCACTTCCCAAGCTCTCTCATCCACAACCGACTGCATACTTGCCACTCTTTCCAAAACTCTTGCATTCACCTCCCTCACAACCCCATCCATAAACAAATTAAACAACCATTGAGACATCACAAACCCCTGCCGCAAACCTACATTCACTGAGAACCAATCACTTTCCTCTCTTCCTACACGTACACATGCCTTACATCCTCGATAAAAACTTTTCACTGCTTCTAACAACTTGCCTCCCACATCATATATTCTTAGTACCTTCCACAGAGCATCTCTAACAACTCAATCATACATATATATATATATATATATATATATATATATATATATATATATATATATATATATATATATATATATATATATATATATATATATATCTTCTTTTAAACTATTCGCCATTTCCCGCGTTAGCGAGGTAGCATTAAGAACAGAGGACTGGGCCTTTGAGGGAATACCCTCACCTGGCCCAATTCTCTGTTCCTTCTTTTGGAAAAAAAAAAAAAAAACGAGAGGGGAGGATTTCCAGCCCCCCGCTCCCTCCCCTTTTAGTCGCCTTCTACGACACGCAGGGAATACGTGGGAAGTATTCTTAATCCCCTATCCCCAGGGATATATATATATATATATATATATATATATATATATATATATATATATATATATATAAATATATATATATATATATATATATATATATATATATATATATATATATATATATATATATATATATATATATATATATATATATATATATATATATATATATATATATATATATATATATATGTATTTTTTTTTCTTTTTTTGGCTTTGTCGCTGTCTCCCGCGTTTGCGAGGTAGCGCAAGGAAACAGACGAAAGAAATGGCCCAACCCACCCCCATACACATGTATATACATACGTCCACACACGCAAATATACATACCTACACAGCTTTCCATGGTTTACCCCAGACGCTTCACATGCCCTGATTCAATCCACTGACAGCACGTCAACCCCGGTATACCACATCGCTCCAATTCACTGTATTCCTTGCCCTCCTTTCACCCTCCTGCATGTTCAGGCCCCGATCACACAAAATCTTTTTCACTCCATCTCTCCACCTTCAATTTGGTCTCCCTCTTCTCCTCGTTCCCTCCACCTCCGACACATATATCCTCTTGGTCAATCTTTCCTCACTCATTCTCTCCATGTGCCCAAACCATTTGAAAACAACCTCTTCTGCTCTCTCAACCACGCTCTTTTTATTTCCACACATCTCTCTTACCCTTACGTTACTTACTCGATCAAACCACCTTACACAACACATTGTCCTCAAACATCTCATTTCCAGCACATCCATCCTCCTGCGCACCACTCTATCCATAGCCCACGCCTCGCAACCATACAACATTGTTGGAACCACTATTCCTTCAAACATACCCATTTTTGCTTTCCGAGATATTGTTCTCGACTTCCACACATTCTTGAAGGCTCCCAGAATTTTCGCCCCCTCCCCCACCCTATGATCCACTTCCGCTTCCATGGTTCCATCCGCTGTCAGATCCACTCCCAGATATCTAAAACACTTCACTTCCTCCAGTTTTTCTCCATTCAAACTCACTCCCAATTGACTTGACCCTCAACCCTACTGTACCTAAAAACCTTGCTCTTATTCACATTTACTCTTAACTTTCTTCTTTCACACACTTTACTAAACTCAGTCACCAGCTTCTGCAGTTTCTCACATGAATCAGCCACCAGCGCTGTATCATCAGCGAACAACAACTGACTAACTTCCCAAACTCTCTCATCCCCAACAGACTTCATACTTGCCCCTCTTTCCAAAACTCTTGCATTCACCTCCCTAACAACCCCATCCATAAACAAATTAAACAACCATGGAGACATCACACACCCCTGCCGCAAACTTACATTCACTGAGAACCAATCACTTTCCTCTCTTCCTACACGTACACATGCCTTACATCCTCGATAAAAACTTTTCACTGCTTCTAACAACTTGTCTCCCACACCATATATGTATATATATATATATATATATATATATATATATATATATATATATATATATATATATATATATATATATATATATATATATATATATATATATATATATATATATATATATATATATTTTTTTTTTTTTTTTTTTTTTTTTTTTTTACTTTGTCGCTGTCTCCCGCTTTTGCGAGGTAGCGCAAGGAAACAGACGAAAGAAATGGCCCAACCCTCCCCATACACATGTACATACACACGTCCACACACGCAAATATACATACCTACACAGCTTTCCATGGTTTACCCCGGACGCTTCACATGCCTTGATTCAATCCACTGACAGCACGTCAACCCCTGTATACCACATCGCTCCAATTCACTCTATTCCTTGCCCTCCTTTCACCCTCCTGCATGTTCAGGCCCCGATCACACAAAATCCTCTTCACTCCATCTTTCCACCTCCAATTTGGTCTCCCTCTTCTCCTCGTTCCCTCCACCTCCGACACATATATCCTCTTGGTCAATCTTTCCTCACTCATTCTCTCCATGTGCCCAAACCATTTCAAAACACCCTCTTCTGCTCTCTCAACCACGCTCTTTTTATTTCCACACATCTCTCTCACCCTTACGTTACTTACTCGATCAAACCACCTCACACCACACATTGTCCTCAAACATCTCATTTCCAGCACATCCATCCTCCTGCGCACAACTCTATCCATAGCCCACGCCTCGCAACCATACAACATTGTTGGAACCACTATTCCTTCAAACATACCCATTTTTGCTTTCCGGGATAATGTTCTCGACTTCCACACATTTTTTAAGGCTCCCAAAATTTTCGCCCCCTCCCCCACCCTATGATCCACTTCCGCTTCCATGGTTCCATCCGCTGACAGATCCACTCCCAGATATCTAAAACACTTCACTTCCTCCAGTTTTTCTCCATTCAAACTCACCTCCCAATTGACTTGACCCTCAACCCTACTGTACCTAATAACCTTGCTCTTATTCACATTTACTCTTAACTTTCTTCTTCCACACACTTTACCAAACTCTGTCACCAGCTTCTGCAGTTTCTCACATGAATCCGCCACCAGCGCTGTATCATCAGCGAACAACAACTGACTCACTTCCCAAGCTCTCTCATCCCCAACAGACTTCATACTTGCCCCTCTTTCCAAGACTCTTGCATTTACCTCCCTAACAACCCCATCCATAAACAAATTAAACAACCATGGAGACATCACACACCCCTGCCGCAAACCTACATTCACTGAGAACCAATCACTTTCCTCTCTTCCTACACGTACACATGCCTTACATCCTCGATAAAAACTTTTCACTGCTTCTAACAACTTGCCTCCCACACCATATATTCTTAATACCTTCCACAGAGCATCTCTATCAACTCTATCATATGCCTTCTCCAGATCCATAAATGCTACATACAAATCCATTTGCTTTTCTAAGTATTTCTCACATACATTCTTCAAAGCAAACACCTGATCCACACATCCTCTCCCACTTCTGAAACCACACTGCTCTTCCCCAATCTGATGCTCTGTGCATGCCTTCACCCTCTCAATCAATACCCTCCCATATAATTTACCATATATATATATATATATATATATATATATATATATATATATATATATATATATATACCTCTTATTCATGTATTCTATCACTAAGGATACATGGAGAAAGAATACTCCCCACGTACTCCTAGCGTGTTGTATAAGATGACTAAAGGGGGTGGAAGCGCAGGCCTGTAAACCCAGGTCTCCTTGTATTTAACTTTCTAAAATGTGAAACAGAAGAAGGAGTCATGTTGGGAGTGCTCATTTTCTTGGAAGGCTCAGACTGGCGTTTCTACATGTATATATATCTAATCAAGATGAGAAAAAATAAGAGATAGTATGTTTGACGAAAGGTGCCTGGATGTTTTGGCTGTGACTTAAACGAAGCTCTAGCGTGAACTGGAAGTGTCGTTTGGGAATGTCTAGGGAGTAAAGTCAGGGGATAGTGAGAGGACAAGAGGAAAGGAAGTAGTAGCACTCCTCCTGAAACAGCAGTTGTGTGACTATGTAACAGGGTAAGAAAGTAAACTCTAGATTGATATGGGTAAAACTGAAAGTGGATGGAGAAAGATATGTGATTACTGTTGCATATGCACCTGATTATGAAAGTAAGATCAATAGAGGCAAGTGTTTCGAGAATAGCAGAGTTAGCAGCTTTGAAGGACGAGACCTGGTTATAGTGATGGGTGATTTCAATGCAAAAGTGAGTATTGTGGCAGTTGAGGGTATTATGGTGTTTATGGAAATGGTGAAGAGCTTGTGGAGTTTTGTACTGAAAAACAACTAATAATTGGGAATACCTAGTTTAAAAAGAGGCATATACATAAGTATACGTATGTGCGTAGGAGTGAAGGCCAGAGGGCGTTATTGGACTGTGTGTTAATTGATTTAATTTAATTGGTTTTCAGAAAAATGAGGAAAATGTTGGGGAGAGGAGAGTGGTCAGTGTAAGTGATCTTGGATAGGAGACTTGTGCGAGGAAATACCAGGAGAGATTGAGTGCCGAGTGGCAAAAGGTGTGAGGAAATGATATAAGGAGAATAGGGTAGGAATTTAATTTATTAAGGAAGCAGTGATAGCTTGCGCAAAAGATGCAAGTGGGGCTGAGAAAGGTGGGAGGCGGGCAGATTAGAAAGAGTAGTAAATGGTTGGATGAAGAATCAAGATTGTTGGTTAAAGAGAACGGAGAGGCTTTTGGATGATATTTTCAGGAAAGTAATGCAAATGACTGGGAAAGGTGTAAAAGAAAGCGGAAGAGGTCAAGAGACAGGTGCAAGAGGTTAAAAAGATTGGAAATGAGTTTTGGGGTGAACGAGAATCATTAAACATTAGAGAATATAAAAAGATGTTCTGGAAGGACGTGAATACAGTGCGTAAGACAAGAGAACAAGTGGGAACATCGGTGAAGGAGGCAAATGAAGAGGTAATAACAAGTAGTGGTGAAGTGAGAAGGAGAAAGAGTTAGTATTTTGAAGGTTTGTTGAATGTGTTTGATGACAGAATGGTAGAGATAGGGTGTTTTTGTCGTGGTGGATTGTAAGGTGAGAGGTTCAGGGAGAATGGTTTGGTGAACAGAGAAGAGGTAGTGAAAGGGTTCCGAAAGATGAAAGCCGGCAAGTCGGCAGGTTTGGATGCCATTGCAGTGGAATTTGTTAAAAAATTGGGTGGCTGTGTTGTTAATTGGTTGGTAAGGATACTCATGGTGAAGTGCCTGAGGATTAGCAGAGTGCACGCATAGTGCCATTATGCAAAGGCAAAGGGGATAACGGTGAGTGTTGAAATTACAGTCATAAGTTTGTTAAGTATATCTGGAAAATTGATTGGGAGGGTATTGATTGAGAGGGTAAAGGCATGTACAGAGCTTCAGACTGGGAAGATCCGTGTGATTTCAGAAGTGATAGAGGATGTGTCGATCAGGTGTTTGCATTGAAAAATGTATGTGAGAAATACTTAGAAAAACAGATGGTTTTATACGTAACATTGATGTATCTGGAGAAAGCATATGTTAGAGTTGATAGAGATGCTTTGTGGTAGGTCTAAGAGTATATGGTGTGAGATATGAATTACTAGAAGCAGTGAAAATGTTCTTAACAAGGATGTAACGCATGTGCACGAGGAGGAAGAGAGGAAAGTGATTGGTTCCCAGTGAATGTATGTTTGCGGGAGGGGTGCGTGATGTCTCCATAGTTGTTTAATTTGTTTATGGATAGGGTAGTTGGGGAGGTGAATGCAAGAATTTTGGAGAGAGGGGCAAGTATGCAGTAAGTTGTGGATGAGATGGCTTGGGAAGTGAGTCAGTTGTTCGCTGATGATACAGTGCTGGTGGCTGATTCGGGAGAGAAAGTGCAGAAGCTGGTGACTGAGTTTTATAGAGTGTGTGAAAGAAGAAAGTTGAGAGTAAATATGATTACGAGCAAGGTTATTATATTCATAAGGGTTGAGAGACAAGCTAAATGGGAGGTACGCTTGAATGGAGAGAAACTGGAGGAAGTGAAGTGTTTCAGATATCTGGGAGTGGATTTGGCAGCGGATTGAACAATGGAAGCAGAAGTGCGTCACAGGGTAGGGGAGGGGGCAAAAGTTCTGGTGGCGCTGAAGAATGTGTGGAAGGCGAGAACGCCATCTCTGAGAGCAAAAATGGGCATGTTTGAAGGAATAGTGGTTTCAATAATGTTATATAGTTGCGAGGCGTGGGCTGTAGATAGGGTTGTGCGGAGGAGGGTGGATGTGCTGGAAATGAAATTTGAGGACAATATGTTGTATGAGGTGGTTTGATCGAGTGAGTAATGAAAGGGTAAGAGAGATGTGTGATAAAAAGAGTATGGCTGAGAGAATCGAAGAGGGTGTGTTGAAATGGTTTGGTCACATGGAGGGAATGAGTGAGGAGAGAATGACAAAGAGGATACATGTGTCAGAGGGAGGGAACGAAGAGAAGTGGGAGACCAAATTGGAGGTGGAAAGATGGAGTGAAAAATATTTTGAGCAATCGGGGCCTGAACATACAGTAGGGTGAAAGGCGTGCAAGGAATAGATAGAATGGGAACGATGTGGTATACCGGGGTCGACGTGCTCTCATTGGATTGAAAGAGGGCATGTGAAGTGTCTTGGGCAAACCATTGAAAGGTGTGTGGGGCCTGGATTTGAAAAGGGAGCCAGAAGAAAAGGATAGACTGATTAACATCAGTGACTTAAGGTTTCGTAAAATAATGCCTATCTGTATGCAATGAAACCAGCAGCGTGCTAGGTTTCAAAACGAGAACCATAACTAAGAAACGAATGATTCAATCTTCACTCTTTAAACGTCATACCACGTTTAGAATACGTTCTTTAGTTCTGATGTGAAAACCTAACCACATATGAAGAAAAAATTGGAAAGGTTCTAGAAAGAGTAAGGAAACTAATCCCATCGCTTAGAAATAAGCCTTACGAGGAAAGACGCCAAACCGAATATTTTTCTATTTCAAAAAGCACAACCAACTTGAAAATGTAACAGAACTTTTCAAAATATTGAAACATTTTGAAAACAAAAACATGCCAATTTCTCTACTTTAGACAGATATTCAATTGCCTTAAATATCAAGATTGAGATCACATGTAAGAGATGCATTAGGAAACAGAAGCAATAAACTACCAACAGTTGTAAGAATTGCGATGCCTCTTCTGTTTAGTAACCTGTCCATCACGGCTGTTTAAGAACTTAGTAAGAAACTTTTTCAGTTTACACTTTCCTAGAATATCCATGGTACTATGTTATCATGCTACCAAGTGTTTACTTTTATGCTGCTGGTTAAGGAGAAGGAAGAGGGGGATGAGGAGTGCCTCCTATATGACTACCCTGCTTTCTACCACAGGCAACCTCCACATGGACCATCAGGCCTCCACACACACACACACACACACACACACACACACACACACCAAAACGAAAGAAGAAATAGTATATCCTACTACTGACTGCAAATGACTGTCATCTATTCCATTTTTGCGATTAAGAGAAAATGTATCGAGGTGTTAAGAACTGTAATGTCGGACAGTATCTAGCGCAGGCAGTACCACCACCAGCCCCGCCACTCACCCTCCACACGTCAAATAAATCAGTCAGTGCTGGCGTTCAAATTGCTTGTATTCAAATATTCCGGCGATAGAAATGTGTGGGAACCAATTCAAACTTATGAGAACTCGAAACCCCTGAGGCAAGATGAACGATACAATTTATTCCAGTGAGGAAATGTTTTTGCTTGTGTGACGTTGAAGTGACGGAGTACGATGATTATTGTTATTGGCGGAGAACGAGCAAGGCTGGTGAGGCTTAGAAGTGGGCGGGGCGGGGAGGCGGGGGGGGGTTGAAATGTGAAATAAGTAACACATCAGGAAATTGTATAGATTGAATTACACACTCGGGATAAAACATCTTATAAATTACACGCTAAAAGAGATATGTGTAGTAAATCATAAACCAGAAACTGAAAATAACATGAAAAATGCAATGGTATGGCTGTTCATATAGAAATTAAAAGATGTTATTTTCTTTTTTAGCATGATTGCCACATGTCTTTTTCACACTTACCATCAGCTGATCGTTTCAAGGCTGCAATGACTTCTTCTAGTTTCACAAAAAGAGACAGCGAGACTGCTGATCACCTCGTGTTCTAGTTGCATCAGTGAGCTGTAGCAAGAGACAGGTGACTATCCCAGATGATAATTGTGGATTGCTTAATATTCAGGTCTTAGCTGCAATGGAAAACAACTGAATATCATAGGTGTTATAGTTACCTACATATATACTGAAAGCAACTAATTCCTGAAACTGTTTTATGCCCAACCCACCCACATACCATGTATATGCATACAGGTCCACACACACACATATACATACCTATACATTTCAACATATACATATATATACATACACAGACATATACATATATACACATGTACTTAACTCCTACTTGCTGCCTTTATTCATTCTCGTTGCCACCCCTCCACACATAGAATGACAAGCCACCTCCAACCACACGCACGCGAGGTAGCGCTAGGATAAGACAACAAAGGCCATATTCGTTCACACTCAGTCTCTAGCTGTCATGTATAACCACAGCTCTCTTTCCACATCCAGGACCCACAGAACTTTCCATGGTTTACCACAGACACTTCACATGCCCTGGTTCAACCCATTGAGAGAATGCGGACGCCGGTATACCAAATCGTTCCAATTCACTCTATTCCTTGCACGTCTTTCACCTTCCTGCATGTTCAGGCCTAGATCATTCAGAATCTTTTTCACTACATTTTTCCAGCTCCAATTTGGCCTCCCACTTCTCTTCTTTCCATCCAACTCTGACACATATATCCTCTTTCTCAATCTTTATTCACTCATTCTCTCCATATGACGAAACCATTTCAAAACACCCTCTTCTGCTCCCTCAACCACACTCTTTTTATTACCACACATCTCTCTTACGCTTTCATTACTTACTCGATCAAACCACCTCACACCACATATTGTCCTCAAATATCTCATTTCCAACACATCCACCTTCCTCCGCAAAACTCTATCTATAGCCCACGCCTCACATACCATATAACACCGTTGGAACCACTATTCCTTCAAACATACCCATTTTTGCTTTCCAAGACAACGTTCTCGACTTCCACATATTTTTCAACGCTCCCAGAACTTTTGCCCCCTCCCCCACCCTATGATTCACTTCCGCTACCATGGTTCCATCTGTTGCCAAACCCACTCCAAGATATCTAAAACACTTCACATCTTCCAGTTTTTCTCCATTCAAACTTACCTCCCAATTGACTTGTCCATCAACCCTAGTGTACCTAATAATTAACCTTGCTCTTGTTCACATTTATTCTCAGATTTCTTCTTTCACTCACTTTACCAAACTCAGTCACCAGGTTCTTCAGTTTCTCACCCGAATCAGTCACGAGCTCTGGATCATCAGCGAACAACAACTGACTCACTTCCCAAGCTCTCGCATCCACAACAGACTGCATACTTGCCCCTCTTTCTAAAACTCTTGCATTCACCTCCATAACAACCCCATCCATAAAGAAATTGAACAACCATGGAGACATCACGCACACCTGCCACAAACCAACATTCACTGAGAACCAATCACTTTCCTCACTTCCTACTCGGACACATGCATTACATCCTCGATAAAAACTTTTCACTGCTTCTAACAACTTGTCTCCCACATCATACATTCTTAATACCTTCAAGAGAGCATCTCAATCGACTGTATCATATGCCTTCTCCAGATCTATAAATGCTACACACAAATCCATTTGCTTTTCTAAGTATTTTTCACGTACATTCTCCAAGCAAACATCTGGTCCACACATCCTCTACCACTTCTGAAACAACACTCCTCTTCCCCAGTCTGATGCTTTGAACATGCCTTCACCTTCTCAGTTAATACCCTCCCATATAATTGCCCAGCAATACTCAACAAACTTATATCTCTGTAATTTGAGCACTCACTTTTATCCCATTTGCATTTGTACAATGGCACCATGCAAGCATTCCGCCAATCCTCAGGCACCTCACCATGAGTCATACATACATTAAGTAACCTTACCAACCAGTAAACAATACAGTCACCCACCTTTTTAAAAAAAAAAAAACACTGAAATACCATCCAAACCCGCTGCCTGGCCGGCTTTCATCTTTAACAAAGGTTTTACTACCTCCTGTCTGTTTACTAAATCATTCTCTCTAACCCTCTCACTTTGCACACAACCTCGACCAAAACACCCTATATCTGCTATTCTATCATGAAGTACATTCAAAAAACTTTCAAAATATTCACTACATCTCCTTCTCACATAACACTAACTGTTATCACCTCCCCAGTAGCCCCCTTCACTGATGTTCCCATTTGTTCCCTTGTCTTACGCACTTTCTTTACTTCTTTCCAGAACTTCTTGTTTTCATCACTAGAATTTAATGATACTCACTCATCCAACTCTCAATTGCTATCTTTTTCACATCCTGCATCCTTCTCTTGACCTCCTGAATCTTTATACATTTCTCAGTAGTATATATATCTATCTATCTATCTATCTATCTATCTATCTATCTATCTATCTATAAATCTATCTATCTATCTATCTATATATATATATATATATATATATATATATATATATATATATATTTTTTTTTTCTTATTATTTTGCTTTTTCGCTGTCTCCCGCGTTTGCGAGGTAGCGCAAGGAAACACATGAAAGAAATGGCCCAACCCACCTCCATACACATGTATATACATACACGTCCACACACGGAATTATACATACCTATACATCTCAGTGTACACATATATATACACACACAGACACATACATATATACCCATGCACACAATTCACACTGTCTGCCTTTATTCATTCTCATCGCCACCTCGCCACACATGGAATACCATCCCCCTCCCCATTCATGTGTGCGAGGTAGCGCTAGGAAAAGACAACAAAGGCTCCATTCTTTCACACTCAGTCTCTAGCTGTCAAGCAATAATGCCCGAAACCACAGCTCCCTTTCCACATCCAGGCACCACACAACTTTCAATGGTTTACCCCAGACGCTTCACATGCCCTGATTCAATCCACTGACAGCACGTCAACCCCGGTATACCACATCGATCCAATTCACTCTATTCCTTGCCCGCCTTTCACCCTCCAGCATGTTCAGGCCCCGATCACTCAAAATCTTTTTAACTCCATCTTTCCACCTCCAATTTGGTCACCCACTTCTCGTTCCCTCCACCTCCGCACATATATTCTCTTGGTCAATCTTTCCTCACTCATTCTCTCCATGTGCCCAAACCATTTCAAAACACCCTCCTCTGCTCTCTCAACGACGCTCTTTTTATTTCCACACATCTCTCTTACCCCTACATTACTTATTCGATCAAACCACCTCACACCACACATTGTCCTCAAACATCTCATTTCCAGCACATCCATCCTCCTGCGCACAACTCTATCCATAGCCCACGTCTCGCAACCATACAACATTGTTGGAAACACTATTCCTTGAAACATGCCCATTTTTGCTTTCCGAGATAATGTTCTCGACTTCCACACATTCTTCAGGGCTCCCAGGATTTTCGCCCCCTCCCCACCCTATGATTCACTTCCGCTTCCATGGTTCCATCCGCTGCCAGATTCACTCCCAGATATCTAAAACACTTCACTTCCTAAAGTTTTTCTCCATTCAAACTTACCTCCCAATTGACTTGACCCTCAACCCTACTGTACCTAATAACCTTGCTCTTATTCACATTTACTCTTAACTTTCTTCTTTCACACACTTTACCAAGCTCAGTCACCAGTTTCTGCAGTTTCTCACATGAATCAGCCACCAGCGCTGTATCATCAGCGAACAACAACTGACTCACTTCCCAAGCTCTCTCATTCACAACAGACTTCATACTTGCCCCTTTTTCCAAAACTCTTGCATTCACCTCCCGAACAACCCCATTCATAAACAAATTGAACAACCATGGAGACATCACACACCCCTGCCGCAAACCTACATTCACTGAGGACCAATCACTTTCCTCTCTTCCTACACGTACACATGCCTTACATCCTCGATAAAAACTTTTCACTGCTTCTAAAAACTACCTCCCACACCATATATTCTTAATACCTTCCACAGAGCATCTCTATCAACTCTATCATATGCCTTCTCCAGATCCATAAATGCTACAAACAAATCCATTTGCTTTTCTAAGTATTTCTCAAATACATTCTTCAAAGCAAACACCTGATCCACACATCCTCTACCACTTCTGAAACCACATTGCTCTTCCCCAATCTGATGCTCTGTACATGCCTTCACCCTCTCAATCAATACCCTCCCATATAATTTACCAGGAATACTCAACAGACTTATACCTCTGTAATTTCAGCACTCACTCTTATCCCCTTTGCCTTTGTACAATGGCACTATGCACGAATTCCGCCAATCCTCAGGCACCTCACCATGAGTCATACATACATTAAATAACCTTACCAACCAGTCAACAATATAGTCACCCCCTTTTTTAATAGATTCCACTGCAATACCATCCAAACCTGCTGCCTTGCCGGCTTTCCTCTTCCGCAAAGCTTTTACTACCTCTTCTCTGTTTACCAAATCATTTTCCCTAAACCTCTCACTTTACACACCACCTCGACCAAAACAACCTATATCTGCCACTCTATCATCAAACACATTCAACAAACCTTCAAAATACTCACTCCATCTCCTTCTCACATCACCACTACTTGTTATCACCTCCCCATATGCGCCCTCACTGAAGTTCCCATTTGCTCCCTTGTCTTACGCACTTTATTTACCTCCTTCCAAAACATGTTTTTATTCTCCCTAAAATCTAATGATACTCTCTCACCCCAACTCTCATTTGCCCTCTTTTTCACCTCTTGCACCTTTCTCTTGACCTCCTGTCTCTTTTATACATCTCCCACTTAATTGCATTTTTTCCCTGCAAAAATCGTCCTAATGCCTCTCTCTTCTCTCTCACTAATAATCTTTCTTCTTCATCCCACCACTCACTACCCTTTCTAATCAACTCACCTCCCACGCTTCTAATGCCACAAGCATCTTTTCCGCACTCCATCACTGATTCCCTAAATACATCCCATTCCTCCCCCACTCCCCTTACTTCCACTGTTCTTACCTTTTTCCATTCTGTACTCAGTCTCTCCTGGTACTTCCTCACACAAGTCTCCTTCCCAAGCTCACTTACTCTCACCACCCTCTTCACCCCAACATTCACTCTTCTTTCCTGAAAACCCATACAAATCTTCACCTTAGCCTCCACAAGATAAAGATCAGACATCCCTCCAGTTGCACCTCTCAGCGCATTAACTTGCAAAAGTCTCTCTTTCGCGCGCCTGTCAATTAACACGTAATCCAATAAAGCTCTCTGGCCATCTCTCCTACTTATATACGTATACCTATGATTATCTCGCTTTTTAAACCAGGTATTCCCAATCCCCTGTCCTTTTTTCAGCACATAAATCTACAAGCTCTTCTCCATTTCCATTTACAACACTGAACACTCCATGTATACCAATGACTCCCTCAACTGCCACATTACTCACATTTGCATTCAAATCACCCATCACTATAACCCGGTCTTGTGCATTAATCAAAACCACTAACACACTCATTCAGCTGCTCCCAAAACACTTGCCTCTCATGATCTCATTCCCAGGTGCATATGCACCAATAATCACCCATCTCTCTCCATCAACTTTCAGTTTTCCATATTAATCGAGAATTTACTTTCTTACATTCTATCACATACTCCCACAACTCCTGTTTCAGGAGTACTGCTACTCCTTCCCTTGCTCTTGTCCTCTCACTAACACCTTACTTTACTTCCAAGACATTCCCAAACCACCCTTCCCCTTTACCCTTGAGCTTCGTTTCACTCAGAGCCAAAACATCCAGGTTCCTTTCCTCAAACATACTACCTATCTCTCCCTTTTTCACATCTTGGTTAAATCCACACACATTTAGACACACCAATCTGAGTCTACCGGGAGGATGAGCACTCCCCGCGTCACTCCTTCTGTTTCCCATTTTTAGAAAGTTAAAATACAAGGTGGGGAGGATTTTTTTGGCCTCCCGCCTGTCCCCTCTTTGGGGGAGCGGAGGGCCAGAATATATATAATATATATATATAATATATATATATAAATATATATATATAAAAATATTAATATATAATTTTAAAATATATATATCATCCCTGGGGTTTAGGGGAAAAGAATACTTCCCACATATTCCCTGCGTGCGGGAAGGCGACTAAAAGGGAGGGAGGGGGGCTGGAAATCCTCCCACTCTTTTTTATTTTTTTTTTTTTTTTTTAATTTTCCAAAAAAAAGGGAAAGGGGGGCCAGGGTGGGATTCCAAAAAAGGCCCATCCTCTTTTTCCAAACGCTACCTCACTAATGGGGGAAATGGCGAATATTTAAAAGAAAAAGAAAAAAATTTTAAAATATAAAATATATATATTATATATATAATATAAATAATATAAATATATAATATAAAAATATGATATATATATATGGTGGGGATTGTTGCGCGAAGGGCACTTTGACTTTTCGTGTTTCTTTTTCCTTTCGGGGCCCTCAGGGAAAATACTTGTCACGCGTAAGATGTTCTGGAGGAGGTAAATAAAGTGCGTAAAAAAAGGGGAATTTAAAAGGCCAATGGGATTTATAAAAGAAATTTTAAATAAAATATATTTTTATAATATATTTATAAAAAATTAATATATATAATTATAAATATATATATAAATTAAAATAATATAAATTTTAAATATAATAAATCTATTTATAAAAATTTATTATAATATAATAAATAAAATATATTATATATATATAATATATAATTATATATATATATAAAATAAAATTTATATAATATTAAATAATAATATAATAAATTTATAAACATATATATTATTATATATATATATATATAATATATATATATATAAATATATATATATATATATAATTATATATATATATATTATATATATATAATAAAAAAATGATGAGTTGATAGAGATGTCTGGGGAAAAGTATTAAGAATATATGGTGTGGGAGGCAATTTGTTAGAAGAGAAAAAAAGGTTTTATCGAATAAGGAAAGTGTACTTTAAAGGAAAAGAGGAAAGTGATTGGTTCTCATGAATGTAGGTTTGCGGCAGGGGTGGTGATGTCCATGTTTTTTAAATTTGTTTTTGGAGGGTTTTTTAGGGAGGTAAATGCAAGATTTTTGGGAAAGAGGGCAAGAAATGAATCTGTTGGGGAGGAGAGATGGGAAGTAGTCAGTGTTTTTTCGCTGAGGGATACAGCGCTGGTGGCGGATTCTGAGAAACTGCAGAAGCTGGTGACGGGAGTTTGGTAAGTGTGTGGAAGAAGAAAGTTAAGAGTAAAAGTTTAATAAGAGCAAGGTATTAGAAAATAGGTTAGGGGCAAGCAATTGGGAGGGGAGTTTGAATGTGAAAAGGCTGGAGAAGTTTAAGTGTTTTAGATAACTGGGGGTGGGTCTGTAGGATGGAACCATGGAAGCGGAGTATCAAAGGGGGGGGGAGGGGCGAAAATTTTGGGGGCCTTTAAAAAGTTGGAAGTCGGAACAATACCCGGAAACAAAAATGGGGATGTTGAAGGAATAATATTTCCAACAATGTTTTATGGTTGCGAGCGGGCTATGGATAAGTTGTGCGTAGAGGATGGTGTGCTGAAATTTAAAATTTTAGGACAATTTTGGTGTGAGGTGGGTTTTATCGAGTAATAACAAAAGGGGAAGAGAATTGGGGAAATAAAAAGACGTGGTGGGGAAAAGCAAAAGGGGGTTTAAATGGTTTTGGGACATGGGAGAATTGAGGAAAAAATTTTACCAAAGGAAAATGGTCGGGGTGAGGGAAAAGAGGAAAAAAGGGAGACCCAAATGGGGGTGGGAAGATGGATAAAAGGTTTGTTATCGGGGGTACAGCAGGGGGGTGAAAGGGGGGCAAGGAATAAGGAATTGGACGATTGGTATACAGGGGTGACTCTGTATGGATGAATCAAGATGTAAGCGCTGGGGTAAACCATGGAAAGCGGTAGGTAAAGTATATTTTCGTGTGTGGACGTGTGTAGTACAGTTTTATGGGGGGGGTTTTTCCATTTCCTGTTTTCTTTTCCTGCGCTAACCCCGCAAACGCGGAGAAAACGACAAGTAAAAAAAAAAAAAAAAAAAAATATGTATATATAAGATGCTTGTGATAGAAGAGTGGGAGGTGGGTTGATTAAAAGGTAGGAGTGGTGGGATGAAAATTTAAGTTTATTAGTTAAAGAAAGAGAAGGCATTTGGACGATTTTTGCAGGGGAAAAAGTGCAATTGAGGGGGAAAAGTAAAAAAAAAGAGACAGGGGGTCAAGAAAAAGGGTTTGAAAGAGGTGAAAAAGAGGCAAAGAGGGGTTGGGGTGAAAGTATAAATAAATTTTAGGGAAATAAAAGATGTTCTGAAAGGTAAATAAAGTGCGTAAGAGGGGGAGCAAATGGAACTTCAGTGAACGGCGCAAATTGGGAGGTGTAAAATTGTGGATGGAGAAGGAGAGGATGAGTATTTTGAAGGTTTTTTAATGTGTTGGTAGAGTTGCAGATATGGGGTTTTTTGGCTGGGGGTGTGCAAATGAAGTTAGGGAAAATGTTTTTGGAAAAAAGGAAGAGGTAAAAAAAGCTTGGCGAAGTTTAACCCGGGCAATTTCAGCAGGTTTGGATGGATTGCAGTGAAAATTAAAAAAAAGGGGGGTGACTGTTTTTTTGACTGTTGGTAAGGTTATTAATGTTGTATACTCATGGTGAGGTGCCTGAGGTTTTTGGGTATCGTGCATAGTCCCAAATTAAATAAAAAGGGCAAAGGGGATAAGAGTGATGCTAAAATTACAGAGGATTTTTTTATTATTCCTGGAATTTATATGGAGGTATTATTAGGGGGTGAAGCATAACAGAGCTTTAATTGGGAAAAAGAAAGTGGGTTTAAAAGTGGAAGGATGGTGGATCAGGTGTTTGTTTTTGAAAATGATTTGAGAAATACCTAAAAAGCAAATGGATTTGTAGACCCTTTATGGATCTGGAAAGGCATATGATAATGATAGAGATGCTCGTGGAAGGTTTTAAAAATTTTTGGGTGTGGGAGCATTTTGTTAGAAGCAGTGAAAAGTTTTATCAAGATGTAAGCATGTGTACGTGTAGAAAGGAGGGGAATTTGTCTCAGTGAATGTAGGTTTGCTCAGGGTGTGTTGTCTCCAGGGTGTTTTAATTTTTTAAAGGTGGGGTTTTCGGGAGGGAATGCAAGAGTTTTGGAAAGGGGGGCCCAGTAGAAGTCTTTTGGAAAGAGAGCTTGAAGTGATTTCAGTTGTTGATCGCGATGATACACCCTTTGGTGGCGATTCTTGTGAAAAACCGCAAAAGCTGGTGACTGAGTTTAGTAAATGCGTGAAAGAAAAATTAAAGTAAAGTGAATAAGAGCAAGGTTTTAGTACAGTGGGGTAAAGGGTCAAGGCAATTGGAGGTAAGGGGTTTAATGAGAAAAACTGGGGGAAGTGAAGTGGTTAAATCTGGGTGGACCCTGGCACAGATGAACCATGGAAGCGGAAGGGGATAAAGGGGTGGGGGGGGGGGCGAAAAATCCTGGAGCCTGAAGAAGGGTGGAAGTCGAGAACATTATCTGGGAAAGCAAAAATGGTAAGTTTGAAGGAAAAGTGTCCAACAATGTTGTAGGGTTTTCGAGCGTGGGCTATGGTAGAGTTTCGCAGGGGGATGATGGCTGAAATGAGATTTTGAAAGACAATATGGTGGAGGGGGTTTAAATCGAGTAGAAAAAAGGGAAAAGGAGATTTTTGATAAAAAACGGGGTTTTGAAGAGCGAAGAGGGGTTTTGAAAGTTTGGGCCCAAAAGGAAGAGAGTGGGGAAAAAATTTATCAAGAGGATATAAAGTTCGAAGGTGGGGGGACCGAGGAGAAAAGGGGGACCAAATTAGGGTGGAAAGATAAATGAAAAAGATTTTGTGTTATCGGGGCCCAACATGCAAAAATAAAGGAGGGCAAGGAAAAAGAAAATTGATCGATGTTTTTAAACCTTGGGTTTGACGTGCGTCTGTGGGGTTTTTAATCAGGGCATGTGACTCTGGGGGTAAACCAAGGAAAGCTGTGTACGTAAAGTATATTTTTCCCTTGTTTTTCAAATTTTTAAAAACAAGGGTAAAAGAGGTGGTTGCCATTTCTTTGGTCTGTTCCTTGCCTAAACCTCGCAAACGCGGGAGACAACGACAAAACAAAAAAAGAAAAAAGAAAAAAAAAATTATATATATATTAATATAATAAATATAAAAATATATATTTATATAAAAAATAAAAAATAATAAATATAAATAAAATATATAAATATATAATATAAAAAATAATTATATATATTATTATATAAAATATAAAAAATATATTTAATAATATAAAAAATAATAAAAAAATATTAATAAAATATAAATTTAAAAAAATATATATAAAAAAAATAAATATTTTTTTTTTTCATACTTTTTTTCGCCAAATTTCCCCCGTTTTCGAGGAGCGTTAAGAAAAGGGACTGGCCTTTTTGGAATACCCCCTGGCCCCCTCTGTTCCTTTTTTTTGGGAAAAAAAAAAAAAAAAAAAAAATATAATTTATAAAAATATAAAAAAAATAATATATATATATATATATATAAAATATAATAAATAAAAATATGTATATATAAACAATATATATATAGTTTTTTTTTCTTTTTTTGCTTTGTCGCTGTCTACCGCTTTGCGGGGAGCGAAAGGGAAAACAACGAAAAAAAGGGTTTCAACCCACCCCAATACACATAATAAACATACCCACACACGCAAAAATACATACCTACACAGCTTTCCATTGTTTACCCCAGACGCTTCACATCCCTGATTCAATCCACTGACAGCACGTCAACCCCGGTATAGCACATCGATCCAATTCACTCTATTCCTTGCCCGCCTTTCACCCTCCAGCATGTTCAGGCCCCGATCACTCAAAATCTTTTTAAATCCATCTTTCCACCTCCAATTTGGTCTCCCACTTCTCGTTCCCTCCACCCCCGACACATATATTCTCTTGGTCAAACTTTCCTCACTCATTCTCTCCATGTGCCCAAACCATTTCAAAACACCCTCCTCTGCTCTCTCAACCACGCTCTTTCTATTTCCACACATCTCTCTTACCCCTACATTACTTACTCGATCAAACCACCTCACACCACCCAATGTCCTCAAACATCTCATTTCCAGCACATCCATCCTCCTGCGCACAACTCTATCCATAGCCCACGCCTCGCAACCATACAACATTGTTGGAACCACTATTCCTTCAAACATACCCATTTTTGCTTTCCGAGATAATGTTCTCGACTTCCACACATTCTTCAGGGCTCCCAGGATTTTCGCCCCCTCCCACCCTATGATTCACTTCCGCTTCCATGGTTCCATCCGCTGCCAGATTCACTCCCAGATATCTAAAACACTTCACTTCCTCCAGTTTTTCTCCATTCAAACTTACCTCCCAATTGACTTGACCCTCAACCCTACTGTACCTAATAACCTTGCTCTTATTCACATTTACTCTTAACTTTCTTCTTTCACACACTTTACCAAACTCAGTCACCAGCTTCTGCATTTTCTGACATGAATCAGCCACCAGCGCTGTATCATCAGCCAACAACAACTGACTCACTTCCCAAGCTGTCTCATTCACAACAGACTTCATACTTGCCCCTTTTTCCAAAACTCTTGCATTCACCTCCCGAACAACCCCATCCATAAAAAAATCAAACAACCATGGAGACATCACACACCCCTGCCGCAAACCTATATTCACTGAGAACCAATCACTTTCATCTCTTCCTACACGTACACATGCCTTACATCCTCGATAAAAACTTTCCACTGCTTCTAAAAACTTATCTCCCACACCATATATTCTTAAAACCTTCCACAGAGCATCTCTATCAACTCTACATTATGCCTTTTCCAGATCCACAAATGCTACATACAAATCCATTTGCTTTTCTAAGTATTTCTCACATACATTCTTCAAAGCAAACACCTGATCCACACATCCTCTACCACTTCTGAAACCACACTGTTCTTCCCGAATCTGATGCTCTGTACATGTCTTCACCCTCTCAATCAATACCCTCCCATATAATTTACCAGGAATACTCAACAAACTTATACCTCTGTAATTTCAGCACTCACTCTTATCCCCTTTGCCTTTGTACAATGGCACTATGCACGCATTCCGCCAATCCTCAGGCACCTCAACATGAGTCATACATACATTAAATAACCTTACCAACCAGTCAACAATATAGTCACCCCCTTTTTTTTAATAAATTCCACTGCAATACCATCCAAACCTGCTTCCTTGCCGGCTTTCATCTTCCGCAAAGCTTTTACTACCTCTTTTTCTGTTTACCAAATCATTTTCCCTAACACTCTCACTTTGCACACCACCTCGACCAAAGCACCCTGTATCTGCCACTCTATCATCAAACACACTCAACAAACCTTCAAAATACTCACTCCATCTCCTTCTCACATCACCACTACTTGTTATCACCTCCCCATTTGCGCCCTCACTGAAGTTCCCATTTGTTCCCTTGTCTTACGGACTTTATTTACCTCCTTCCAAAACATCTTTTTATTCTCCCTAAAATTTAATGATGCTCTCTCACCCCAACTCTCATTTGCCCTCTTTTTCACCTATTGCACCTTTCTCTTGACCTCCTGTCTCTTTCTTTTATACATCTCCCACTCAATTGCATTTTTCCCTAAAAAATCGTCCAAATGCCTCTCTCTTCTCTTTCACTAATAATCTTTCTTCTTCATCCCACCACTCACTACCCTTTCTAATCAACTCACCTCCCACGCTTCTAATGCCACAAGCATCTTTTCCGCACTCCATCACTGATTCTCTAAATACATCCCATTCCTCCCCCACTCCCCTTACTTCCATTGTTCTCACCTTTTTCCATTCTGTACTCAGTCTCTCCTGGTACTTCCTCACACAAGTCTCCTTCCCAAGCTCACTTACTCTCACCACCCTCTTCACCCCAACATTCACTCTTCTCTTCTGAAAACCCATACTAATCTTTACATTAGCCTCCACAAGATAAAGATCAGACATCCCTCCAGTTGCACCTCTCAGCGAATTAACTTCCAAAAGTCTCTCTTTCGCGCGCCTGTTAATTAACACGTAATCCAATAACGCTCTCTGGCCATCTCTCCTACTTATATACGTATACCTATGATTATCTCGCTTTTTAAACTAGGTATTCCCAATCACCTGTCCTTTTTGCAGCACATAAATCTACAAGCTCCTCTCCATTTCCATTTACAACACTGAACACTCCATGTATACCAATTACTCCCTCAAGTGCCACATTACTCACCTTTGCATTCAAATCACCCATCACTATAACCCGGTCTTGTGCATTAATCAAAACCACTAACACACTCATTCAGCTGCTCCCAAAACACTTGCCTCTCATGATCTTTCTTCTCATGCCCAGGTGCATATGCACCAATAATCACCCATCTCTCTCCATCAACTTTCAGTTTTCCATATTAATCGAGAATTTACTTTCTTACATTTTATCACATACTCCCACAACTCCTGTTTCAGGAGTACTGCTACTCCTTCCCTTGCTCTTGTCCTCTCACTAACCCCTGACTTTACTCCCAAGACATTCCCAAACCACCCTTCCCCTTTACCCTTGAGCTTCGTTTCACTCGAAGCCAAAACATCCAGGTTCCTTTCCTCAAACATACTACCTATCTCTCCCTTTTTCAAATCTTGGTTAAATCCACACACATTTAGACACACCAATCTGAGTCTACCAGGAGGATGAGCACTCCCCGCGTCACTCCTTCTGTTTCCCATTTTTAGAAAGTTAAAATACAAGGAGGGGAGGATTTCTGGCCTCCCGCTCTTGTCCCCTCTAGTCGGGAGCGGAGGGCCAGAATATATATATATATATATATATATATATATATATATATATATATATATATATATATATATATATATATATATATATATATATATATCATCCCTGGGGATAGGGGATTAAGAATACTTCCCACATATTCCCTGCGTGTCGTGGAAGGCGACTAAAAGGGGAGGGAGCGGGGGGCTGGAAATCCTCCCCACTCGTTTCTTTTTTTTTTTTTTTAATTTTCCAAAAGAAGGAACAGAGGGGGGCCAGGTGAGGATATTCCAAAAAAGGCCCAGTCCTCTGTTCCTAACGCTACCTCACTAATGCGGGAAATGGCGAATAGTTTAAAAGAAAAAGAAAAAAGATATATATATATATATATATATATATATATATATATATATATATATATATATATATATATATATATATATATGTATATATATATATGTGTGTGATTGTTGCGCGAAGGTGCACTTGGGAACTTTTCGTGTTTCATTTTCCTCGTGGACTCATGGGAATATCTTGATCACGCGTAAGATGTTCTGGAAGGAGGTAAATAAAGTGCGTAAGACAAGGGAGCAAATGGGAACTTCAGTGAAGGGCGCAGATGGGGAGGTGATAACAAGTATATATATATATATATATATATATATATATATATATATATATATATATATATATATATATATATATATATATATATATATATATATACATATGTGTGTATATATATATATATATATATATATATATATATATATATATATATATATATATATATATATATATATATATATATATATATATATATATATATATATATATATATATATATATATATATATATATATATATATATATATATATATACATATATATATATATATATATATATATATATATATATATATATATATATATATATATATATATATATATATATATATATATATATATATATATATATATATATATATATATATATGATAGAGTTGATAGAGATGCTCTGTGGAAGGTATTAAGAATATATGGTGTGGGAGGCAAGTTGTTAGAAGCAGTGAAAAGTTTTTATCGAGGATGTAAGGCATGTGTACGTGTAGGAAGAGAGGAAAGTGATTGGTTCTCAGTGAATGTAGGTTTGCGGCAGGGGTGTGTGATGTCTCCATGGTTGTTTAATTTGTTTATGGATGGGGTTGTTAGGGAGGTAAATGCAAGAGTTTTGGAAAGAGGGGCAAGTATGAAGTCTGTTGGGGATGAGAGAGTTTGGGAAGTGAGTCAGTTGTTGTTCGCTGATGATACAGCGCTGGTGGCGGATTCATGTGAGAAACTGCAGAAGCTGGTGACGGAGTTTGGTAAAGTGTGTGGAAGAAGAAAGTTAAGAGTAAATGTCAATAAGAGCAAGGTTATTAGGTACAGTAGGGTTGAGGGTCAAGTCAATTGGGAGGTGAGTTTGAATGGTGAGAGGCTGGAGGAAGTGAAGTGTTTTAGATATCTGGGAGTGGATCTGTCAGCGGATGGAACCATGGAAGCGGAAGTGGATCATAGGGTGGGGGAGGGGGCGAAAATTTTGGGAGCCTTGAAAAATGTGTGGAAGTCGAGAACATTATCCCGGAAAGCAAAAATGGGTATGTTTGAAGGAATAGTATTTCCAACAATGTTTTATGGTTGCGAGGCGTGGGCTATGGATAGAGTTGTGCGTAGGAGGATGGATGTGCTGGAAATGAGATGTTTGAGGACAATGTGTGGTGTGAGGTGGTTTGATCGAGTAAGTAACGTAAGGGTAAGAGAGATGTGTGGAAATAAAAAGAGCGTGGTGGAGAGAGCAGAAGAGGGTGTTTTGAAATGGTTTGGGCACATGGAGAGAATGAGTGAGGAAAGATTGACCAAGAGGATATATGTGTCGGAGGTGGAGGGAACGAGGAGAAGAGGGAGACCAAATTGGAGGTGGAGAGATGGAGTGAAAAGGATTTTGTGTGATCGGGGCCTGAACATGCAGGAGGGTGAAAGGAGGGCAAGGAATAGAGTGAATTGGAGCGATGTGGTATACAGGGGTTGACGTGCTGTCAGTGGATTGAATCAAGGCATGTGAAGCGTCTGGGGTAAACCATGGAAAGCTGTGTAGGTATGTATATTTGCGTGTGTGGACGTGTGTATGTACATGTGTATGGGGGGGGTTGGGCCATTTCTTTCGTCTGTTTCCTTGCGCTACCTCGCAAACGCGGGAGACAGCGACAAAGTATAAAAAAAAAAAAAAAAAAAATATGTATATATATAGATGCTTGTGGCATGAGAAGAGTGGGAGGTGGGTTGATTAGAAAGGGTAGTGAGTGGTGGGATGAAGAAGTAAGATTATTAGTTAAAGAGAAGAGAGAGGCATTTGGACGATTTTTGCAGGGAAAAAGTGCAATTGAGTGGGAGATGTATAAAAGAAAGAGACAGGTGGTCAAGAGAAAGGTGCAAGAGGTGAAAAAGAGGGCAAATGAGAGTTGGGGTGAGAGAGTATCATTAAATCTTAGGGAGAATAAAAAGATGTTCTGGAAGGAGGTAAATAAAGTGCGTAAGACAGGGGAGCAAATGGGAACTTCAGTGAACGGCGCAAATTGGGAGGTGATAACAAGTAGTGGTGATGTGAGAAGGAGAGGGAGTGAGTATTTTGAAGGTTTGTTTAATGTGTTTGGTGATAGAGTGGCAGATATAGGGTGTTTTGGTCGAGGTGGTGTGCAAAGTGAGAGGGTTAGGGAAAATGATTTGGTAAACAGAGAAGAGGTAGTAAAAGCTTTGCGGAAGATGAAAGCCGGCAAGTCAGCAGGTTTGGATGGTATTGCAGTGGAAATTAATAAAAAAGGGGGTGACTGTTTTATTGACTGGTTGGTAAGGTTATTTAATGTATGTATGACTCATGGTGAGGTGCCTGAGGATTGGTGGAATGCGTGCATAGTGCCATTATACAAAGGCAAAGGGGATAAGAGTGAGTGCTCAAATTACAGAGGTATAAGTTTGTTGAGTATTCCTGGTAAATTATATGGGAGGGTATTGATTGAGAGGGTGAAGGCATTACAGAGCATCAGATTGGGGAAGAGCAGTGTGGTTTCAGAAGTGGAAGAGGATGTGTGGATCAGGTGTTTGCTTTGAAAAATGTATTTGAGAAATACCTAGAAAAGCAAATGGATTTGTATGTAGCATTTATGGATCTGGAGAAGGCATATGATAGAGTTGATAGAGATGCTCTGTGGAAGGTATTAAGAATATTTGGTGTGGGAGGCAAGTTGTTAGAAGCAGTGAAAAGTTTTTATCGAGGATGTAAGGCATGTGTACGTGTAGGAAGAGAGGAAAGTGATTGGTTCTCAGTGAATGTAGGTTTGCGGCAGGGGTGTGTGATGTCTCCATGGTTGTTTAATTTGTTTATGGATGGGGTTGTTCGGGAGGTGAATGCAAGAGTTTTGGAAAGAGGGGCAAGTATGAAGTCTGTTGTGGAAGAGAGAGCTTGGGAAGTGAGTCAGTTGTTGATCGCTGATGATACAGCGCTGGTGGCTGATTCATGTGAGAAACTGCAGAAGCTGGTGACTGAGTTTGGTAAAGTGTGTGAAAGAAGAAAGTTAAGAGTAAATGTGAATAAGAGCAAGGTTATTAGGTACAGTAGGGTTGAGGGTCAAGTCAATTGGGAGGTAAGTTTGAATGGAGAAAAACTGGAGGAAGTGAAGTGTTTTAGATATCTGGGAGTGGATCTGGCAGCAGGATGGAACCATGGAAGCGGAAGTGGATCATAGGGTGGGGGAGGGGGCGAAAATCTGGGAGCCTTGAAGAATGTGTGGAAGTCGAGAACATTATCTCGGAAAGCAAAAATGGGTATGTTTGAAGGAATAGTGGTTCCAACAATGTTGTATGGTTGCGAGGCGTGGGCTATGGATAGAGTTGTGCGCAGGAGGATGGATGTGCTGGAAATGAGATGTTTGAGGACAATGTGTGGTGTGAGGTGGTTTGATCGAGTAAGTAACGTAAGGGTAAGAGAGATGTGTGGAAATAAAAAGAGCGTGGTTGAGAGAGCAGAAGAGGGTGTTTTGAAATGGTTTGGGCACATGGAGAGAATGAGTGAGGAAAGATTTATCAAGAGGATATATGTGTCGAAGGTGGAGGGACCGAGGAGAAGAGGGAGACCAAATTAGAGGTGGAAAGATGGAGTGAAAAAGATTTTGTGTGATCGGGGCCTGAACATGCAGGAGGGTGAAAGGAGGGCAAGGAATAGAGGAAATTGGATCGATGTGGTATACCTGGGTTGACGTGCTGTCAGTGGGTTGAATCAGGGCATGTGAAGCGTCTGGGGTAAACCATGGAAAGCTGTGTACGTATGTATATTTCCGTGTGTTGACATATGTATATACATGTGTATAGAGGTGGGTTGGGCCATTTCTTTGGTCTGTTTCCTTGCGCTACCTCGCAAACGCGGGAGACAACGACAAAGCAAAAAAAGAAAAAAGAAAAAAAAAATATATATATATATATATATATATATATATATATATATATATATATATATATATATATATATATATATATATGTATATATATATATATATATATATATATATATATATATATATATATATATATATGTATATATATATATATATATATATATATATATATATATATATATATATATATATATATATATATATATATATATATATACATATATATATATATATATATATATATATATATTTTTTTTTTTCATACTATTCGCCATTTCCCGCGTTAGCGAGGTAGCGTTAAGAACAGAGGACTGGGCCTTTTTTGGAATATCCTCACCTGGCCCCCTCTGTTCCTTCTTTTGGAAAAAAAAAAAAAAATATATATATATATATATATATATATATATATATATATATATATATATATATATATATATATATATATATATATATATGTATATATATACATATATATATATAGTTTTTTTTTTCTTTTTTTTGCTTTGTCGCTGTCTACCGCTTTTGCGAGGGAGCGCAAGGAAACAGACGAAAGAAATGGTCCAACCCACCCCAATACACATGTATATACATACGTCCACACACGCAAATATACATACCTACACAGCTTTCCATGGTTTACACCAGACGCTTCACATGCCGTGATTCAATCCACTGGCAGCACGTCAACCCCGGTATACCACATCGATCCAATGTACTCTATTCCTTGCCCTCCTTTCACACTCCTGCATGTTCAGGCCCCGATCACACAAAATCTTTTTCACTCCATCTTTCCACCTCCAATTTGGTCTCCCACTTCTCCTTGTTCCCTCCATCTCCGACACATATATCCTCATGGTCAATCATTCCTCACTCATTCTCTCCATGTGCTCAAACCATTTCAAAACACCCTCCCCTGCTCTCTCAACCACGCTCTTTTTATTTCCACACATCTCTCTTACGGTTACGTTACTTACTCGATCAAACCACCTCACACCACACATTGTCCTCAAACATCTCATTTCCAACACATCCATCCTCCTGCGCACAACTCTATCCATAGCCTACGCCTCGCAACCATACAACATTGTTGGAACCACTATTCCTTCAAACATACCATTTTTGCTTTCCGAGATAATGTTCTCGACTTCCACACATTCTTCAAGGCTCCCAGGATTTTCGCCCCCTCCCCCACCCAATGATCCACTTCCGCTTCCATGGTTCCATCTGCTGCCAGATCCACTCCCAGATATCTAAAACACTTCACTTCCTCCAGTTTTTCTCCATTCAAACTTACCTCCCAGTTGCCTTGACCCTCAACCCTACTGTACCTAATAACCTTTCTCTTATTCACATTTACTCTTAACTTTCTTCTTTCACACACTTTACTAAACTCAGTCACCAGCTTCTGCAGTTTATCACATGAATCAGCCACCAGCGCTGTATCATCAGCGAACAACAACTGACTCACTTCCGAAGCTCTCTCATCCACAACAGACTTCATACTTGCTCCTCTTTCCAAAACTCTTGCATTCACCTCCCGAACAACCCCATCCATAAAGAAATTAAACAACCATGGAGACATCAAACACCCCTGCCGCAAACCTACATTCACTGAGAACCAATCACTCTCCTCTCTTCCTACACGTACACATGCCTTACATCCTTGATAAAAACTTTTCATTGCTTCTAACAACTTGCCTCCCACACCAAATATTCTTAATACCTTCCACAGAGCATCTCTATCAACTCTATCATATGCCTTCTCCAGATCCAAAAATGCTACATACAAATCCATTTGCTTTTCTAGGTATTTCTCACATACCATCGTCAAAGCAAACACCTGATCCACACATCCTCTACCACTTCTGAAACCACACTGCTCTTCCCCAATCTGATGCTCTGTACATGCCTTCACCCTCTCAATCAATACCCTCCCATATAATTTACCAGGAATACTCAACAAACTTATACCTCTGTAATTTGAGCACTCACTCTTATCCCCTTTGCCTTTGTACAATGGCACTATGCACGCATTCCACCAATCCTCAGGCACCTCACCATGAGTCATACATACATTAAATAACCTTACCAACCAGTCAATAAAACAGTCACCCCCTTTTTTAATAAATTACACTGCAATACCATCCAAACCTGCTGACTTGCCGGCTTTCATCTTCCGCAAAGCTTTTACTAACTCTTCTCTGTTTACCAAATCATTTTCCCTAACCCTCTCACTTTGCACACCACCTCGACCAAAACACCCTATATCTGCCACTCTATCACCAAACACATTCAACAAACCTTCAAAATACTCACTCCATCTCCTTCTCACATCACCACTACTTGTTATCACCTCCCCATTTGCGCCCTTCACTGAAGTTCCCATTTGCTCCCTTGTCTTGCGCACTTTATTTACCTCCTTCCATAACATCTTTTTATTCTCCCAAAAATTTAATGATACTCTCTCACCCCAACTCTCATTTGCCCTCTTTTTCACCTCTTGCACCTTTCTCTTGACCTCCTGTCTCTTTCTTTTATACATCTCCCACTCAATTGCATTTTTTCCCTGCAAAAATCGCCCAAATGCCTCTCTCTTCTCTTTCACTAATAATCTTACTTCTTCATCCCACCACTCACTACCCTTTCTAATCAACCCACCTTCCACTCTTCTCATGCCACAAGCATCTATATATATATATATATATATATATATATATATATATATATATATATATATATATATATATATATATATATATATATATATATATATATATATATATATATATATATATATATATATATACACATATATATATATATATATATATATATATATATATATATATATATATATATATATATATATATATATATATATATATATATATATATATATATATATATATATATATATATATATATATATATATATATATTATCCCTGGGGATAGGGGATTAAGAATACTTCCCACGTATTCCCTGCGTGTCGTAGAAGGCGACTAAAAGGGGAGGGAGCGGGGGGCTGGAAATCCTCCCCTCTCGTTTTTTTTTTTTTTTTTTAATTTTCCAAAAGAAGGAACAGAGGGGGCCAGCTGAGGATATTCCAAAAAAGGCCCAGTCCTCTGTTCTTAACGCTACCTCGCCAACGCGGGAAATGGCAAATAGTTTAAAAGAAAAGAAATATATATATATATATATATATATATATATATATATATATATATATATATATATATATATATATATATATATATATATATATATATATATATATATATATATATATATATATATACTTGTTATCACCTCCCCATCTGCGCCCTTCACTGAAGTTCCCATTTGCTCCCTTGTCTTACGCACTTTATTTACCTCCTTCCAGAACATCTTGCGCGTGATCAAGATATTCCCATGAGTCCACTAGGAAAATGAAACACGAAAAGTTCCCAAGTGCACCTTCGCGCAACAATCACACACACATATATATATATATATATATCTTTTTTCTTTTTCTTTTAAACTATTCGCTATTTCCCGCGTTAGTGAGGTAGCGTTAGGAACAGAGGACTGGGCCCTTTTTGGAATATCCTCACCTGGCCCCCTCTTTTCCTTCTTTTGGAAAATTAAAGAAAAAAAAAAGAAACGAGAGGGGATGATTTCCAGCCCCCCGCTCCCTCCCCTTTTAGTCGCCTTCCACGACACGCAGGGAATACGTGGGAAGTATTCTTAATCCCCTATCCCCAGGGATGATATATATATATATATATATATATATATATATATATATATATATATATATATATATATATATATATATTCTGGCCCTCCGCTCCCGACTAGAGGGGACAAGAGCGGGAGGCCAGAAATCCTCCCCTCCTTGTATTTTAACTTTCTAAAAATTGGAAACAGGAGTGACGCGGGGAGTGCTCATCCTCCTGGTAGACTCAGATTGGTGTGTCTAAATGTGTGTGGATTTAACCAAGATTTGAAAAAGGGAGAGATAGGTAGTATGTTTGAGGAAAGGAACCTTGATGTTTTGGCTCTGAGTGAAACGAAGCTCAAGGGTAAAGGGGAAGGTTGGTTTGGGAATGTCTTGGGAGTAAAGTCAGGGGTTTGTGAGTGGACAAGAGCAAGGGAAGGAGTAGCAGTACTCCTGAAACAGGAGTTGTGGGAGTATGTGATAGAATGTAAGAAAGTAAATTCTCGATTAATATGGAAAACTGAAAGTTGATGGAGAGAGATGGGTGATTATTGGTGCATATGCACCTGGGCATGAGAAGAAAGATCATGAGAGGCAAGTGTTTTGGGAGCAGCTGAATGAGTGTGTTAGTGGTTTTGATTAATGCATAAGACCGGGTTATAGTGATGGGTGATTTGAATGCAAAGGTGAATAATGTGGCAGTTGAGGGAGTAATTGGTATACATGGAGTGTTCAGTGTTGTAAATGGAAATGGAGAAGAGCTTGTAGATTTATGTGCTGCAAAAAGGACAGGTGATTGGGAATACCTAGTTTGAAAAGCGAGATAATCATAGGTATACGTATATAAGAAGGAGAGATGGCCAGAGAGCGTTATTGGATTACGTGTTAATTAACAGGCGCGCGAAAGAGAGACTTTTGGAAGTTAATTCGCTGAGAGGTGCAACTGGAGGGATGTCTGATCTTTATCTTGTGGAGGCTAATGTAAAGATTTGTATGGGTTTTCAGAAAAGAAGAGTGAATGTTGGGTTGAAGAGTGTGGTGAGAGTAAGTGAGCTTGGGAAGGAGACTTGTGTGAGGAAGTACCAGGAGAGACTGAGTACAGAATGGAAAAAGGTGAGAACAATGGAAGTAAGGGGAGTGGGGGAGGAATGGGATGCATTTAGAGAATCAGTGATGGAGTGCGGAAAAGATGCTTGTGGCATTAGAAGCGTGGGAGGTGAGTTGATTAGAAAGTGTAGTGAGTGGTGGGATGAAGAAGAAAGATTATTAGTGAAAGAGAAGAGAGAGGCATTTGGACGATTTTTTTAGGGAAAAAATGCAATTGAGTGGGAGATGTATAAAAGAAAGAGACAGGAGGTCAAGAGAAAGGTGCAATAGGTGAAAAAGAGGGCAAATGAGAGTTGGGGTGAGAGAGCATCATTAAATTTTAGGGAGAATAAAAAGATGTTTTGGAAGGAGGTAAATAAAGTCCGTAAGACAAGGGAACAAATGGGAACTTCAGTGAGGGCGCAAATGGGGAGGTGATAACAACTAGTGGTGATGTGAGAAGGAGATGGAGTGAGTATTTTGAAGGTTTGTTGAATGTGTTTGATGATAGAGTGGCAGATACAGGGTGCTTTGGTCGAGGTGGTGTGCAAAGTGAGAGTGTTAGGGAAAATGATTTGGTAAACAGAAAAGCGGTAAGCTTTGCGGAAGATGAAAGCCGGCAAGGAAGCAGGTTTGGATGGTATTGCAGTGGAATTTATTAAAAAAAGGGGGTGACTATATTGTTGACTGGTTGGTAAGGTTATTTAATGTATGTATGACTCATGGTGAGGTGCCTGAGGATTGGCGGAATGCGTGCATAGTGCCATTGTACAAAGGCAAAGGGGATAAGAGTGAGTGCTGAAATTACAGAGGTATAAGTCTGTTGAGTATTCCTGGTAAATTATATGGGAGGGTATTGATTGAGAGGGTGAAGGCATGTACAGAGCATCAGATTCGGGAAGAGCAGTGTGGTTTCAGAATTGGTAGAGGATGTGTGGATCAGGTGTTTGCTTTGAAGAATGTATGTGAGAAATACTTAGAAAAGCAAATGGATTGTATGTAGCATTTATGGATCTGGAAAAGGCATATGATAGAGTTGATAGAGATGCTCTGTGGAAGGTATTAAGAATATATGGTGTGGGAGGTAAGTTTTTAGAAGCAGTGGAAAGTTTTTATCGAGGATGTAAGGCATGTGTACGTGTAGGAAGAGATGAAAGTGATTGGTTCTCAGTGAATATAGGTTTGCGGCAGGGGTGTGTGATGTCTCCATGGTTGTTTGATTTGTTTATGGATGTGGTTGTTCGGGAGGTGAATGCAAGAGTTTTGGAAAAAAGGGGCAAGTATGAAGTCTGTTGTGAATGAGAGAGTTTGGGAAGTGAGTCAGTTGTTGTTCGCTGATGATACAGCGCTGGTGGCTGATTCATGTGAGAAACTGCAGAAGCTGGTGACTGAGCTTGGTAAAGTGTGTGAAAGAAGAAAGTTAAGAGTAAATGTGAATAAGAGCAAGGTTATTAGGTACAGTAGGGTTGAGGGTCAAGTCAACTGGGAGGTAAGTTTGAATGGAGAAAAACTGGAGGAAGTGAAGTGTTTTAGATATCTGGGAGTGAATCTGGCAGCGGATGGAACCATGGAAACGGAAGTGAATCATAGGGTGGTGCAGGGGGCGAAAATCCTGGGAGCCCTGAAGAATGTGTGGAAGTCGAGAACATTATCTCGGAAAGCAAAAATGGGTATGTTTGAAGGAATAGTGGTTCCAACAATGTTGTATGGTTGCGAGGCGTGGGCTATGGATAGAGTTGTGCGCAGAAGATGGATGTGCTGGAAATGAGATGATTGAGGACATTGGGTGGTGTGAGGTGGTTTGATCGAGTAAGTAATGTAGGGGTAAGAGAGATATGTGGAAATAAAAAGAGCGTGATTGAGAGAGCAGAGGAGGGTGTTTTGAAATGGTTTGGGCACATGGAGAGAATGAGTGAGGAAAGATTGACCAAGAGAATATATGTGTCTAGGGTGGAGGGAACGAGAAGTGGGAGACCAAATTGGAGGTGGAAAGATAGATTTAAAAAGATTTTGAGTGATCGGGGCCTGAACATGCTGGAGGGTGAAAGGCGGGCAAGGAATAGAGTGAATTGGATCGATGTGGTAGTCCGGGGTTGACGTGCTGTCAGTGGATTGAATCAGGGCATGTGAAGCGTCTGGGGTAAACAATTGAAAGTTGTGTGGGGCCTGGATGTGGAAAGGGAGCTGTGGTTTCGGGCATTATTGCATGACAGCTAGAGACTGAGTGTGAAATAGTGGAGCCTTTGTTGTCTTTTCCTAGCGCTACCTCGTACACATGAATGTGGAGGGGGATGGTATTCCATGTGTGGCGAGGTGGCGATGAGAATGAATAAAGGCAGACAGTGTGAATTGTGTGCATGGGTATATATGTATGTGTCTGTGTGTGTATATATATGAGTACACTGAGATGTATAGGTATGTATAATTCCGTGTGTGGACGTGTATGTATATACATGTGTATGAGGGTGGGTTGGGCCATTTCCTTCATGTGTTTCCTTGCGCTACCTCGCAAACGCGGGAGACAGCGGAAAAGCAAAATAATAAGAAAAAAAAAAAATATATATATATATATATATATATATATATATATATATATATATATATATATATATATATATATATATATATATATATATATATATATATATATATATATATATATATATAGATAGATAGATAGATAGATAGATAGATATATAGATAGATAGATAGATAGATAGATAGATAGATAGATAGATAGATATATATACGACTGAGAAATATATAAAGATTCAGGAGGTCAAGAGAAGGATGCAGGAGGTGAAAAAGATAGTAATTGAGAGTTGGGTGAGTGAGTATCATTAAATTCTAGTGATGATAAGAAGAAGTTCTGGAAAGAAGTAAAGAAAGTGCGTAAGACAAGGGAACAAATGGGAACATCAGTGAAGGGGGCTACTGGGGAGGTGATAACAGTTAGTGTTATGTGAGAGGGAGATGGAGTGAATATTTTGAAAGTTTTTTGAATGTACTTGATGATAGAATGGCAGATATAGGGTGTTTTGGTCGAGGTTGTGTGCAAAGTGAGAGGGTTAGAGAGAATGATTTAGTAAACAGACAGAAGGTAGTAAAACCTTTGTTAAAGATGAAAGCCGGCCAGGCAGCGGGTTTGGATGGTATTTCAGTGTTTTTTTTTTTTAAAAAAGGTGGGTGACTGTAATGTTTACTGGTTGGTAAGGTTACTTAATGTATGTATGACTCATGGTGAGGTGCCTGAGGATTGGCGGAATGCTTGCAAGGTGCCATTGTACAAATGCAAATGGGATAAAAGTGAGTGCTCAAATTACAGAGATATAAGTTTGTTGAGTATTGCTGGGCAATTATATGGGAGGGTATTGACTGAGAAGGTGAAGGCATGTTCAAAGCATCAGATTGGGGAAGAGCAGTGTTGTTTCAGAAGTGGTAGAGGATGTGTGGACCAGATGTTTGCTTGGAGAATGTACGTGAAAAATACTTAGAAAAGCAAATGGATTTGTTTGTAGCATTTATAGATCTGGAGAAGGCATATGATACAGTCGATTGAGATGCTCTCTGGAAGGTATTAAGAATGTATGATGTGGGAGACAAGTTGTTAGAAGCAGTGAAAAGTTTTTATCGAGGATGTAATGCATGTGTCCGAGTAGGAAGTGAGGAAAGTGATTGGTTCTCAGTGAATGTTGGTTTGTGGCAGGTGTGCGTGATGTCTCCATGGTTGTTCAATTTCTTTATGGATGGGGTTGTTATGAAGGTGAATGCAAGAGTTTTAGAAAGAGGGGCAAGTATGCAGTCTGTTGTGGATGCGAGAGCTTGGGAAGTGAGTCAGTTGTTGTTCGCTGATGATCCAGAGCTGGTGACTGATTCGGGTGAGAAACTGAAGAACTTGGTGACTGAGTTTGGTAAAGTGAGTGAAAGAAGAAATCTGAGAATAAATGTGAATAAGAGCAAGGTTAATTATTAGGTACACTAGGGTTGATGGACAAGTCAATTGGGAGGTAAGTTTGAATGGAGAAAACCTGGAAGAAGTGAAGTGTTTTAGATATCTTGGAGTGGGTTTGGCAACAGATGGAACCATGGTAGCGGAAGTGAATCATAGGGTGGGGGAGGGGGCAAAAGTTCTGGGAGCGTTGAAAAATATGTGGAAGTCGAGAACGTTGTCTTGGAAAGCAAAAATGGGTATGTTTGAAGGAATAGTGGTTCCAACAGTGATATATGGTATGTGAGTTTTGCGGAGGAAGGTGGATGTGTTGGAAATGAGATAGTTGAGGACAATATGTGGTGTGAGGTGGTTTGATCGAGTAAGTAATGAAAGCGTAAGAGAGATGTGTGGTAATAAAAAGAGTGTGGTTGAGGGAGCAGAAGAGGGTGTTTTGAAATGGTTTGGTCATATGGAGAGAATGAGTGAATAAAGATTGAGAAAGAGGATATATGTGTCAGAGTTGGATGGAAAGAAGAGAAGTGGGAGGCCAAATTGGAGGTGGAAAGATGTAGTGAAAAAGATTCTGAATGATCTAGGCCTGAACATGCAGGAAGGTGAAAGACGTGCAAGGAATAGAGTGAATTGGAACGATTTGGTATACCGGCGTCCACATTCTCTCAATGGGTTGAACCAGGGCATGTGAAGTGTCTGTGGTAAACCATGGAAAGTTCTGTGGGGCCTGGATGTGGAAAGAGAGCTGTGGTTATACATGACAGCTAGAGACTGAGTGTGAACGAATGTGGCCTTTGTTGTCTTATCCTAGCGCTACCTCGCGTGCGTGTGGTTGGAGGTGGCTTGTCATTCTATGTGTGGAGGGGTGGCAACGAGAATGAATAAAGGCAGCAAGTAGGAGTTAAGTACATGTGTATATATGTATATGTCTGTGTATGTATATATATGTATATGTTGAAATTTTTTTTTTTTTTTTTTTTTTTTTTATACCTCGTCGCTGTCTCCCGCGGTTGCGAGGTAGCGCAAGGAAACAGACGAAAGAAATGGCCCAACCCCCCCATACACATGTACATACGCACGTCCACACACGCAAATATACATACCTACACATTATCTCGGAAAGCAAAAGTGGGTATGTTTGAAGGAATAGTGGTTCCAACAATGTTGTATGGTTGCGAGGCGTGGGCTATGGATAGAGTTGTGCGCAGGAGGATGGATGTGCTGGAAATGAGATGTTTGAGGACAATGTGTGGTGTGAGGTGGTTTGATCGAGTAAGTAACGTAAGGGTAAGAGAGATGTGTGGAAATAAAAAGAACGTGGTTGAGAGAGCAGAAGAGGGTGTTTTGAAATGGTTTGGGCACATGGAGAGAATGAGTGAGGAAAGATTGACCAAGAGGATATATGTGTCGGAGGTGGAGGGAACGAGGAGAAGAGGGAGACCAAATTGGAGGTGGAAAGATGGAGTGAAAAGGATTTTGTGTGATTGGGGCCTGAACATGCAGGAGGGTGAAAGGAGGGCAAGGAATAGAGTGAATTGGACCGATGTGGTATACAGGGGTTGACGTGCTGTCAGTGGATTGAATCAAGGCATGTGAAGCGTCCGGGGTAAACCATGGATGTTGAAATGTATAGGTATGTATATGTGCGTCTGTGGACCTGTATGCATATACATGGTATGTGGGTGGGTTGTACATAAAACAGTTTCAGGAATTAGTTGCTTTCAGTATATATGTAGGTAACTGTAACACCTATGATATTCAGTTGTTTTCCATTGCAGCTAAGACCTGAATATTAAGCAATCCACAATTATCATCTGGGATAGTCACCTGTCCCTTGCTACAGCTCACTGATGCAACTAGAACACGAGGTGATCAGCAGTCTCGCTGTCTCTTTTTGTGAAACTAGAAGAAGTCATTGCAGCCTTGAAACGATCAGCTGATGGTAAGTGTGAAAAAGACATGTGGCAATCATGCTAAAAAAGAAAATAACATCTTTTGATTTCTATATGAACAGCCATACCATTGCATTTTTCATGTTATTTTCAGTTTCTGGTTTATGATTTACTACACATATCTCTTTTAGCGTGTAATTTATAAGATGTTTTATCCCGAGTGTGTAATTTATACTATACAATTTCCTGATGTGTTACGTATTTCACATTTCAACCCTTCCCCCCCCCCGCCCCCCCGCCCCGCCCACTTCTAAGCCTCACCAGCCTTGCTCGTTCTCCGCCAATAACAATAATCATCGTACTCCGTCACTTCAACGTCACACAAGCAAAAACATTTCCTCACTGGAATAAATTGTATCGTTCATCTTGCCTTAGGAGTTTCGAGTTCTCATAAGTTTGAATTGGTTCCCACACATTTTTATCGCCGGAATATTTGAATACAAGCAATTTGAACGCCAGCACTGACTGATTTATTTGACGTGTGGAGGGTGAGTGGCGGGGCTGGTGGTGGTACTGCCTGCGCTAGATACTGTCCGACATTACAGTTCTTAACACCTCGATACATTTTCTCTTAATCGCAAAAATGGAATAGATGACAGTCATTTGCAGTCAGTAGTAGGATATACTATTTCTTCTTTCGTTTTGGTGTGTGTGTGTGTGTGTGTGTGTATTGGTGTGTGTGTGTGTGTGTGTGTGTGTGTGGAGACCTGATGGTCCATGTGGAGGTTGCCTGTGATAGAAAGCAGGGTAGTCATATAGGAGGCACTCCTCATCCCCCTCTTCCTTCTCCTTAACCAGCAGTATAAAAGTAAACACTTGGTAGCATGATAACATAGTACCATGGATATTCTAGGAAAGTGTAAACTGAAAAAATTTCTTACTAAGTTCTTAAACAGCCGTGATGGACAGGTTACTAAACAGAAGAGGCATCGCAATTCTTACAACTGTTGGTAGTTTATTGCTTCTGTTTCCTAATGCATCTCTTACATGTGATCTCAATCTTGATATTTAAAGCAATTGAATATCTGTCTACAGTAGAGAAATTGGCATGTTTTTGTTTTCAAAATGTTTCAATATTTTGAAAAGTTCTGTTACATTTTCAAGTTGGTTGTGCTTTTTGAAAAAGAAAAATATTCGGTTTGGCGTCTTTCCTCGTAAGGCTTATTTCTAAGCGATGGGTTTAGTTTCCTTACTCTTTCTAGAACCTTTCCAATTTTTTCTTCATATGTGGTTAGGTTTTCACACCAGAACTAAAGAACGTATTCTAAACGTGGTATGACGTTTAAAGAGTGAAGATTGAATCATTCGTTTCTTAGTTATGGTTCTCGTTTTGAAACCTAGCACGCTGCTGGTTTCATTGCATACAGATAGGCATTATTTTTTCAAACCTTAAGTCATTGATGTTAATCAGTCTATCCTTTTCTTCTGGCTCCTTTTTCAAATCCAGGCCCCACACACCTTTCCATGGTTTGCTCAAGACACTTCACATGCCCTCTTTCAATCCAATGAGAGCACGTCGACCCCGGTATACCACATCGTTCCCATTCTATCTATTCCTTGCACGCCTTTCACCCTACTGTATGTTCAGGCCCCGATTGCTCAAAATATTTTTCACTCCATCTTTCCACCTCCAATTTGGTCTCCCACTTCTCTTCGTTCCCTCCCTCTGACACATGTATCCTCTTTATCATTCTCTCCTCACTCATTCCCTCCATGTGACCAAACCATTTCAACACAAACTCTTCGATTCTCTCAACCATACTCTTTTTATCACACATATCTCTTACCCTTTCATTACTCACTCGATCAAATCACCTCATACAACATATTGTCCTCAAATTTCATTTCCAGCACATCCACCCTCCTCCGCACAACCCTATCTACAGCCCACGCCTCGCAACTACATAACATTATTGAAACCACTATTCCTTCAAACATGCCCATTTTTGCTCTCAGAGATGGCGTTCTCGCCTTCCACACATTCTTCAGCGCCACCAGAACCTTTGCCCCCTCCCCTACCCTGTGACGCACCTCCGCTTCCATTGTTCAATCCGCTGGCAAATCCACTCCCAGATATCTGAAACACTTCACTTCCTCCAGTTTCTCTCCATTCAAGCGTACCTCCCATTTAGCTTGTCTCTCAACCCTTATGAATATAATAACCTTGCTCGTAATCATATTTACTCTCAACTCTCTTCTTTCACACACTCTATAAAACTCAGTCACCAGCTTCTGCACTTTCTCTCCCGAATCAGCCACCAGCACTGTATCATCAGCGAACAACAACTGACTCAATTCCCAAGCCCTCTCATCCACAACTGACTGTATACTTGCCCCTCTCTCCAAAATTCTTGCATTCACCTCCCCAACTACCCTATCCATAAACAAATTAAACAACTATGGAGACATCACGCACCCCTCCCGCAAACATACATTCACTGGGAACCAATCACTTTCCTCTCTTCCTCCTCGTGCACATGCGTTACATCCTTGTTAAGAACATTTTCACTGCTTCTAGTAATTCATATCTCACACCATATACTCTTAGACCTACCACAAAGCATCTCTATCAACTCTATCATATGCTTTCTCCAGATACATCAATGTTACGTATAAAACCATCTGTTTTTCTAAGTATTTCTCACATGCATTTTTCAATGCAAACACTTGATCGACACATCCTCTATCACTTCTGAAATCACACGGATCTTCCCAGTCTGAAGCTCTGTACATGCCTTTACCCTCTCAATCAATACCCTCCCAATCAATTTTCCAGATATACTTAACAAACTTATGATTGTAATTTCAACACTCACCGTTATCCCCTTTGCCTTTGCATAATGGCACTATGCGTGCACTCTGCTAATCCTCAGGCACTTCACCATGAGTATCCTTACCAACCAATTAACAATACAGCCACCCAATTTTTTAACAAATTCCACTGCAAGGGCATCCAAACCTGCCGACTTGCCGGCTTTCATCTTTCGGAACCCTTTCACTACCTCTTCTCTGTTCACCAAACCATTCTCCCTGAACCTTTCACGTAACAATCGACCCCGACAAAAACACCCTATCTCTACCATTCTGTCATCAAACACATTCAACAAACCTTCAAAATACTAACACTTTCTCCGTCTCACTTCACCACTACTTGTTATTACCTCTTCATTTGCCTCCTTCAACGATGTTCCCACTTGTTCTCTTGTCTTACGCACTGTATTCACGTACTTCCAGAACATCTTTTTATATTCTCTAATGTTTAATGATTCTCCTTCACCCCAAAACTCATTTCCAATCTTTTTCACCTCTTGCACCTGTCTCTTGACCTCTTCCGCTTTCTTTTACACCTTTCCCAGTCATTTGCATTACTTTCCTGAAAATATCATCCAAAAGCCTCTCCGTTCTCTTTAACCAACAATCTTGATTCTTCATCCAACCATTTACTACTCTTTATAATCTGCCCGCCTCCCACCTTTCTCACGCCACTTGCATCTTTTGCGCAAGCTATCACTGCTTCCTTAATAAATTCAATTCCTACCCTATTCTCCTTATATCATTTCCTCACACCTTTTGCCACTCGGCACTCAATCTCTCCTGGTATTTCCTCGCACAAGTCTCCTATCCAAGATCACTTACACTGACCACTCTCCTCTCCCCAACATTTTCCTCCTTTTTCTGAAAACCAATTAAATTAAATCAATTAACACACAGTCCAATAACGCCCTCTGGCCTTCACTCCTACGCACATACGTATACTTATGTATATGCCTCTTTTTAAACTAGGTATTCCCAATTATTAGTTGTTTTTCAGTACAAAACTCCACAAGCTCTTCACCATTTCCATAAACACCAATTATACCCTCAACTGCCACAATACTCACTTTTGCATTGAAATCACCCATCACTATAACCAGGTCTCGTCCTTCAAAGCTGCTAACTCTGCTATTCTCGAAACACTTGCCTCTATTGATCTTACTTTCATAATCAGGTGCATATGCAACAATAATCACATATCTTTCTCCATCCACTTTCAGTTTTACCCATATCAATCTAGAGTTTACTTTCTTACCCTGTTACATAGTCACACAACTGCTGCTTCAGGAGGAGTGCTACTACTTCCTTTCCTCTTGTCCTCTCACTATCCCCTGACTTTACTCCCTAGACATTCCCAAACGACTCTTCCAGTTCACGCTAGAGCTTCGTTTAAGTCACAGCCAAAACATCCAGGCTCCTTTCATCAAATATAATATCTCCTATTTTTTCTCATCTTGATTAGATATATATACATTTAGAAACGCCAGTCTGAGCCGTCCAAGAAAATGAGCACTCCCAACATGACTCCATCTTCTGTTTCTCATTTTAGAAAGTTAAATACAAGGAGAGCTGGGTTTACAGGCCTGCGCTTCCACCCCCTTTAGTCATCTTATACGACACGCTAGGAGTACGTGGGGAGTATTCTTTCTCCATGTATCCTTAGTGATAGAATACATAAATAAGATGTATATATATATATATATATATATATATATATATATATATATATATATATATATATATATATATATATATATATATATATATATATATATATATATATATATATATATATATATATATATATATATATATATATATATATATATATATATATATATATATATATATATATATATATATATATATATATATATATATATATATATATATATATATATATATATATATATATATATATATATATATATATATATATATATATATATATATATATATATATATATAAATATATATATATATAAATATATATATATAAATATATATATATATATATATACATATATATATATATATATATATATATATATATATATATATATATATATATATATATATACATATATATATATGTATATATATGTATATATATATACATATATATATATATATATATATATATATATATATATATATATATATATATATATATATATATATATATATATATATATATATATATATATATATATCTTTTTCTTTAAAACTATCCGCCATTTCCCGCATTAGCGAGGCAGCGTTAAGAACAGAGGACTGGGCCTTTGTGGAATATCCTCACCTAGCCCCCCTCTGTTCCTTCTTTTGGAAAATCAAAAAAAAAGAAAATAGAATGAGAGGGGAGGATTTCCAGCCTTCCGCTCCCTCCCCTTTTAGTCGCCTTCTAAGACACGCAGGGAATACGTGGGAAGTATTCTTCATCCCCTATCCCTAGGGATATATATATATATATATATATATATATATATATATATATATATATATATATATATATATATATATATATATATATATATATATATATATATATATATATAGAGGGGACGGGAGCGGGGGGCCTGAAATCCTCCCCTCCTTGTATTAACATTCTAAAATGGGAAACAGAAGGAGTCACGCGGGGAGTGATCATCCTCCTCGAAGGCTCAGAGTGGGGTGCCTAAATGTGTGTGGATGTAACCAAGATGTGAAAAAAGGAGAGATAGGTAGTATGTTTGAGGAAAGGAACCTGGATGTTTTGGCTCTGAGTGAAACGAAGCTCAAGGGTAAAGGGGAAGAGTGGTTTGGCAATGTCTGGGGAGTGAAGTCAGGGGTTAGTGAGAGGACAAGAGCAAGGGAAGGAGTAGCAATACTCCTGAAACAGTAGTTGTGGGAGTATGTGATAGAATGTAAGAAAGTAAATTCTCGATTAATATGGGTAAAATTGAAAGTTGATGGAGAGAGGTGGGTGATTATTGGTGCATATGCACCTGGGCATGAGAAGAAAGATCATGAGAGGCAAGTGTTTTGGGAGCAGCTGAATGAGTGTGTTAGCGGTTTTGATGCACGAGACCGGGTTATAGTGATGGGTGATTTGAATGCAAAGGTGAGTAATGTGGCAGTTGAGGGAATAATTGGTATGCATGGGGTGTTCAGTGTTGTAAATGGAAATGTTGAAGAGCTTGTAGATTTATGTGCTGAAAAAGGACTGATGATTGGGAATACCTGGTTTAAAAAGCGAGATATACATAAGTATACTTATGTAAGTAGGAGAGATGGCCAGAGAGCGTTATTGGATTACGTGTTAATTGACAGGCGTGCGAAAGAGAGACTTTTGGATGTTAATGTGCTGAGAGGTGCAACTGGAGGGATGTCTGATCATTATCTTGTGGAGGCTAAGGTGAAAATTAGTATGGGTTTTCAGAAAAGAGGAGTGAATGTTGGGGTGAAGAAGGTGGTGAGAGTGAGTGAGCTTGGGAAGGAGACCTGTGTGGGGAAGTACCAGGAGAGACTGTGTACAGAATGGAAAAAGGTGAGAACAATCGAAGTAAGGGGAGTGGGGGAGGAATGGGATGTATTTAGGGAATCAGTGATGGATTGCGCAAAAGATGCTTGTGGCATGAGAAGAGTGGGAGGTGGGCTGTTTAGAAAGGGTAGTGAGTGGTGGGATGAAGAAGTAAGAGTATTAGTGAAAGAGAAGAGAGAGGCATTTGGACGATTTGTGCAGGGAAAAAATGCAATTGAGTGGGAGAAGTATAAAAGAAAGAGACAGGAGGTCAAGAGAAAGGTGCAAGAGGTGAAAAAAAGGGCAAATGAGAGTTGGGGTGAGAGACTATCAGTAAATTTTAGGGAGAATAAAAAGATGTTCTGGAAGGAGGTAAATAGGGTGCGTAAGACAAGGGAGCAAATGGGAACTTCAGTGAAGGGCGTAAATGGGGAGGTGATAACAAGTAGCGGTGATGTGAGAAGGAGATGGAATGAGTATTTTGAAGGTTTGTTGAATGTGTCTGATGACAGAGTGGCAGATATAGGGTGTTTTGGTCGAGGTGGTGTGCAAAGTGAGAGGGTTAGGGAAAATGATTTGGTAAACAGAGAAGAGGTAGTAAAAGCTTTGCGGAAGATGAAAGCCGGCAAGGCAGCAGGTTTGGATGGTATTGCAGTGGAATTTATTAAAAAGGGGGGTGACTGTATTGTTGACTGGTTGGTAAGGTTATTTAATGTATGTATGACTCATGGTGAGGTGCCTGAGGATTGGCGGAATGCGTACATAGTGCCATTGTACAAAGGCAAAGGGGATAAGAGTGAGTGCTCAAATTACAGAGGTATAAGTTTGTTGAGTATTCCTGGTAAATTATATGGGAGGGTATTGATTGAGAGGGTGAAGGCATGTACAGAGCATCAGATTGGGGAAGAGCAGTGCGGTTTCAGAAGTGGTAGAGGATGTGTGGATCAGGTGTTTGCTTTGAAGAATGTATGTGAGAAATACTTAGAAAAGCAAATGGATTTGTATGTAGCATTTATGGATCTGGAGAAGGCATATGATAGAGTTGATAGAGATGCTCTGTGGAAGGTATTAAGAATATATGGTGTGGGAGGCAAGTTGTTAGAAGCAGTGAAAAGTTTTTATCGAGGATGTAAGGCATGTGTACGTGTAGGAAGAGAGGAAAGTGATTGGTTCTCAGTGAATGTAGGTTTGCGGCAGGGGTGTGTGATGTCTCCATGGTTGTTTAATTTGTTTATGGATGGGGTTGTTAGGGAGGTAAATGCAAGAGTCCTGGAAAGAGGGGCAAGTATGAAGTCTGTTGGGGATGAGAGAGCTTGGGAAGTGAGTCAGTTGTTGTTCGCTGATGATACAGCGCTGGTGGCTGATTCATGTGAGAAACTGCAGAAGCTGGTGACTGAGTTTGGTAAAGTGTGTGGAAGAAGAAAGTTGAGAGTAAATGTGAATAAGAGCAAGGTTATTAGGTACAGTAGGGGTGAGCGTCAAGTCAATTGGGAGGTGAGTTTGAATGGAGAAAAACTGGAGGAAGTGAAGTGTTTTAGATATCTGGGAGTGGATCTGTCAGCGGATGGAACCATGGAAGCGGAAGTGGATCATAGGGTGGGGGAGGGGGCGAAAATTTTGGGAGCCTTGAAAAATGTGTGGAAGTCGAGAACATTATCTCGGAAAGCAAAAATGGGTATGTTTGAAGGAATAGTGGTTCCAACAATGTTGTATGGTTGCGAGGCGTGGGCTATGGATAGAGATGTGCGCAGGAGGATGGATGTGCTGGAAATGAGATGTTTGAGGACAATGTGTGGTGTGAGGTGGTTTGATCGAGTAAGTAACGTAAGGGTAAGAGAGATGTGTGGAAATAAAAAGAGCGTGGTTGAGAGAGCAGAAGAGGGTGTTTTGAAATGGTTTGGGCACATGGAGAGAATGAGTGAGGAAAGATTGACCAAGAGGATATATGTGTCGGAGGTGGAGGGAACGAGGAGAAGAGGGAGACCAAATTGGAGGTGGAAAGATGGAGTGAAAAAGATTTTGTGTGATCGGGGCCTGAACATGCAGGAGGGTGAAAGGCGGGCAAGGAATAGAGTGAATTGGAGCGATGTGGTATACAGGGGTTGACGTGCTGTCAGTGGATTGAATCAAGGCATGTGAAGCGTCTGGGGTAAACCATGGAAGGCTGTGTAGGTATGTATATTTGCGTGTGTGGACGTATGTACATGTGTATGGGGGGGGGGGGGGGGCCAATTTCTTTCGTCTGTTTCCTTGCGCTACCTCGCAAACGCGGGAGACAGCGACAAAGTATGAAAAAAAAAAAAAAAAAAAAAAATATAAATATATATATATATATATATATATATATATATATATATATGTATATATATATATATATATATATATATATATATATATATATATATATATATATGTATATATATATATAATATATTTTTTTTTTTTTTTTTTTTTTTTTTTTTTTGTCGCTGTCTGCCGCGTTTGCGAGGTAGCGCGAGGAAACAGACGAAAGAAATGGCCCAACCCCCATACACACGTACATACACACGTCCACACACGCAAAATATAATATATATATACATATATATATATATATATATATATATATATATATATATATATATATATATATATATATATATATATTTTTTTTTTTTTTTTTTATACTTTGTCGCTGTCTCCCGCGTTTGCGAGGTAGCGCAAGGAAACAGACGAAAGAAATGGCCCAACCCCCCCCCATACACATGTATATACATACGTCCACACACGCAAATATACATACCTACACAGCTTTCAATGGTTTACCCCAGACGCTTCACATGTCTTGATTCAATCCACTGACAGCACGTCAACCCCGGTATACCACATTGCTCCAATTCACTCTATTCCTTGCCCTCCTTTCACCCTCCTGCAAGTTCAGGCCCCGATCACACAAAATCTTTTTCACTCCATCTTTCCACCTCCAATTTGGTCTCCCTCTTCTCCTCGTTCCCTCCACCTCCGACACATATATCCTCTTGGTCAACCTTTTCTCACTCATTCTCTCCATGTGCCCAAACCATTTCAAAACACCCTCTTCTGCTCTCTCAACCACGCTCTTTTTATTTCCACACATCTCTCTCACCCTTACGTTACTTACTCGATCAAACCACCTCACACCACACATTGTCCTCAGACATCTCATTTCCAGCACATCCATCCTCCTGCGCACAACTGTATCCATAGCCCACGCCTCGCAACCATACAACATTGTTGGAACCACTATTCCTTCAAACATACCCATTTTTGCTTTCCGAGATAATGTTCTCGACTTCCACACATTCTTCAAGGCTCCCAGAATTTTCGCCCCCTCCCCCACCCTATGATCCACTTCTGCTTCCATGGTTCCATCCGCTGCCAGATCCACTCCCAGATATCTAAAACACTTCACTTCCTCCAGTTTTTCTCCATTCAAACTCACCTCCCAATTGACTTGACCCTCAACCCTACTGTACCTAATAACCTTGCTCTTATTCACATTTACTCTTAACTTTCTTCTTCCACACACTTTACCAAACTCCGTCACCAGCTTCTGCAGTTTCTCACATGAATCAGCCACCAGCGCTGTATCATCAGCGAACAACAACTGACTCACTTCCCAAGCTCTCTCATCCCCAACAGACTTCATACTTGCCCCTCTTTCCAAAACTCTTGCATTTACCTCCCTAACAACCCCATCCATAAACAAATTAAACAACCATGGAGACATCACACACCCCTGCCGCAAACCTACATTCACTGAGAACCAATCACTTTCCTCTCTTCCTACACGTACACATGCCTTACATCCTCGATAAAAACTTTTCACTGCTTCTAACAACTTGCCTCCCACACCATATATTCTTAATACCTTCCACAGAGCATCTCTATCAACTCTATCATATGCCTTCTCCAGATCCATAAATGCTACATACAAATCCATTTGCTTTTCTAAGTATTTCTCACATACATTCTTCAAAGCAAACACCTGATCCACACATCCTCTACCACTTCTGAAACCACACTGCTCTTCCCCAATCTGATGCTCTGTACATGCCTTCACCCTCTCAATCAATACCCTCCCATACAATTTACCAGGAATACTCAACAAACTTATACCTCTGTAATTTGAGCACTCACTCTTATCCCCTTTGCCTTTGTACAATGGCACTATGCACGCATTCCGCCAATCCTCAGGCACCTCACCATGAGTCATACATACATTAAATAACCTTACCAACCAGTCAACAATACAGTCACCCCCTTTTTTAATAAATTCCACTGCAATACCATCCAAACCTGCTGCCTTGCCGGCTTTCATCTTCCGCAAAGCTTTCACTACCTCTTCTCTGTTTACCAAATCGTTTTCCCTAACCCTCTCACTTTGCACACCACCTCGACCAAAACACCCTATATCTGCCACTCTATCATCAGACACATTCAACAAACCTTCAAAATACTCACTCCATCTCCTTCTCACATCACCACTACTTGTTATCACCTCCCCATTTGCGCCCTTCACTAAAGTTCCCATTTGCTCCCTTGTCTTACGCACTTTATTTACCTCCTTCCAGAACATCTTTTTATTCTCCCTAAAATTTAATGATACTCTCTCACCCCAACTCTCATTTGCCCTTTTTTTCACCTCTTGCACCTTTCTCTTGACCTCCTGTCTCTTTCTTTTATACATCTCCCACTCAATTGCATTTTTTCCCTGCAAAAATCGTCCAAATGCCTCTCTCTTCTCTTTCACTAATACTCTTACTTCTTCATCCCACCACTCACTACCCTTTCTAATCAACCCACCTCCCACTCTTCTCATGCCACAAGCATCTTTTGCGCAATCCATCACTGACTTCCCTAAATACATCCCATTCCTCCCCCACTCCCCTTACTTCCATTGTTCTCACCTTTTTCCATTCTGTACACAGTCTCTCCTGGTACTTCCTCACACAGGTCTCCTTCCCAAGCTCACTTACTCTCACCACCTTCTTCACCCCAACATTCACTCTTCTTTTCTGAAAACCCATACAAATCTTCACCTTAGCCTCCACAAGATAATGATCAGACATCCCTCCAGTTGCACCTCTCAGCACATTAACATCCAAAAGTCTCTCTTTCGCACGCCTGTCAATTAACACGTAATCCAATAACGCTCTCTGGCCATCTCTCCTACTTACATAAGTGTACTTATGTATATCTCGCTTTTTAAACCAGGTATTCCCAATCATCAGTCCTTTTTCAGCACATAAATCTACAAGCTCTTCACCATTTCCATTTACAACACTGAACACCCCATGTATACCAATTATTCCCTCAACTGCCACATTACTCACCTTTGCATTCAAATCACCCATCACTATAACCCGGTCTCGTGCATCAAAACCACTAACACACTCATTCAGCTGCTCCCAAAACACTTGCCTCTCATGATCTTTCTTCTCATGCCCAGGTGCATATGCACCAATAATCACCCACCTCTCTCCATCAACTTTCAGTTTTACCCATATTAATCGAGAATTTACTTTCTTACATTCTATCACATACTCCCACAACTCCTGTTTCAGGAGTATTGCTACTCCTTCCCTTGCTCTTGTCCTCTCACTAACCCCTGACTTTACTCCCCAGACATTCCCAAACCACTCTTCCCCTTTACCCTTGAGCTTCGTTTCACTCAGAGCCAAAACATCCAGGTTCCTTTCCTCAAACATACTACCTATCTCTCCTTTTTTCACATCTTGGTTAAATCCACACACATTTAGGCACCCCACTCTGAGCCTTCGAGGAGGATGAGCACTCCCCGCGTGACTCCTTCTTCTGTTTCCCATTTTAGAAAGTTAATACAAGGAGGGGAGGATTTCTGGCCCCCCGCTCCCGTCCCCTCTAGTCGCTTTCTACGACACGCGAGGAATACGTGGGAAGTATTCTTTCACCCCTATCCCCAGGGATAATATACATATATATATACACATACACATATACACACATACACATACATACGCACATACACACACACACACACACACACATACATATATATACATATGAAAAAAGTAAGAAACAATTTAGAAAACAAACTTTTAGCTTGAAATGAATGAACTATATCTATCACATTGTTCAGCAGTCACTATATGTAACACCATATCCTTAACACCATTTTCCTTAATAGAATTGTTAATATATGGGATGATTTGCCTGTTAGAGAGGATGATATGTTTAAGAACAGACTTCATAAATATTTCACTTCAAGTCCACAACTTACATTATTTGTGCCTACTTGAATAATGTGTATATTTCCCAACTTACCACAGTAATCTGTGAGTTTCTATTATCTTATTACACTATCACAAACAGCCTGGAAGGGATCCAGTGCTCAGTTGCTGTTTGAAATCCTTCATACTCTCTACAACACTACACTCAGTACTATCACTTGTATACTCTTGAGTCATCAAAAATATATGTATATATATATATATATATATATATATATATATATATATATATATATATATATATTTATTTTTTATTTTATTATACTTTGTCGCTGTCTCCCGCGTTTGCGAGGTAGCGCAAGGAAACAGACGAAAGAAATGGCCCAACCCCCCCCATACACATGTATATACATACGTCCACACACGCAAATATACATACCTACACAGCTTTCAATAGCTTACCCCAGACGCTTCACATGCCTTGATTCAATCCACTGACAGCACGTCAACCCCGGTATACCACATCGCTCCAATTCACTCTATTCCTTGCCCTCCTTTCACCCTCCTGCAAGTTCAGGCCCCGATCACACAAATTCTTTTTCACTCCATCTTTCCACCTCCAATTTGGTCTCCCTCTTCTCCTCGTTCCCTCCACCTCCGACACATATATTCTCTTGGTCAATCTTTCCTCACTCATCCTCTCCATGTGCCCAAACCACTTCAAAACACCCTCTTCTGCTCTCTCAACCACGCTCTTTTTATTTCCACACATCTCTCTTACCCTTACGTTACTCACTCGATCAAACCACCTCACACCACTCATTGTCCTCAAACATCTCATTTCCAGCACATCCATCCTCCTGCGCACAACTCTATCCATAGCCCACGCCTCGCAACCATACAACATTGTTGGAACCACTATTCCTTCAAACATACCCATTTTTGCTTTCCGAGATAATGTTCTCGACTTCCACACATTCTTCAAGGCTCCCAGAATTTTCGCCCGCTCCCCCACCCTATGATCCACTTCCGCTTCCATGGTTCCATCAGCTGCCAGATCCACTCCCAGATATCTAAAACACTTCACTTCCTCCAGTTTTACTCCATTCAAACTCACCTCCCAGTTGAATTGACCCTCAACCCTACTGTACCTAATAACCTTGCTCTTATTCACATTTACTCTTAACTTTTTTCTTTCACACACTTTACCAAACTCAGTCCCCAGCTTCTGCAGTTTCTCACATGAATCAGCCACCAGCGCTGTATCATCAACGAACTACAACTGACTCACTTCCCAAGCTCTCTCATCCCCAACAGACTTCATGCTTGCCTGAGGATTGGGGGAATGCGTGCATAGTGCCATTGTACAAAGGCAAAGGGGATAAGAGTGAGTGCTCAAATTACAGAGGTATAAGTTTGTTGAGTATTCCTGGTAAATTATATGGGAGGATATTGATTGAGAGGGTGAAGGCATGTACAGAGCATCAGATTGGGGAGGAGCAGTGTGGTTTCAGAAGTGGTAGAGGATGTGTGGATCAGGTGTTTGCTTTGAAGAATGTATGTGAGAAATACTTAGAAAAGCAAATGGATTTGTATGTAGCATTTATGGATCTGGAGAAGGCATATGATAGAGTTGATAGAGATGCTCTGTCTAAGGTATTAAGAATATATGGTGTGGGAGGCAAGTTGTTAGAAGTAGTGAAAAGTTTTTATCGAGGATGTAAGGCATGTGTACGTGTAGGAAGAGAGGAAAGTGATTGGTTCTCAGTGAATGTAGGTTTGCGGCAGGGGTGTGTGATGTCCCCATGGTTGTTTAATTTGTTTATGGATGGGGTTGTTAGGGAGGTGAATGCAAGAGTTTTGGAGATATATATATATATATATATATATATATATATATATATATATATATATATATATATATATATATATATATATATATATGTATATATATATATATATATATATATATATATATATATATATATATATATATATATATATATATATATATATATATATATATATATATATATATATATATATATATATATATATATATATATATATATATATATATATATATATATATATATATATATATATATATATATATATATATATATATATATATATATATATATATATATATATATATATATATATATAATATATATATATATATATATATATATATATATATATATATATATATATATATATATATATATATATATATATATATATATATATATATATATATATATATATATATTTTTTTTTTTTTTTTTTTTTTTTTATACTTTGTCGCTGTCTCCCGCGTTTGCGAGGTAGCGCAAGGAAACAGACGAAAGAAATGGCCCAACCTCCCCCCCCCCCATACACATGTACATACACACGTCCACACACGCAAATATACATACCTACACAGCTTTCCATGGTTTACCCCAGACGCTTCACATGCCTTGATTCAATCCACTGACAGCACGTCAACCCCTGTATACCACATGACTCCAATTCACTCTATTCCTTGCCCTCCTTTCACCCTCCTGCATGTTCAGGCCCCGATCACACAAAATCTTTTTCACTCCATCTTTCCACCTCCAATTTGGTCTCCCTCTTCTCCTCGTTCCCTCCACCTCCGACACATATATCCTCTTGGTCAATCTCTCCTCACTCATTCTCTCCATGTGCCCAAACCATTTCAAAACACCCTCTTCTGCTCTCTCAACCACGCTCTTTTTATTTCCACACATCTCTCTTACCCTTACGTTACTTACTCGATCAAACCACCTCACACCACACATTGTCCTCAAACATCTCATTTCCAGCACATCCATCCTCCTGCGCACACCTCTATCCATAGCCCACGCCTCGCAACCATACAACATTGTTGGAACCACTATTCCCTCAAACATACCCATTTTCGCTTTCCGAGATAATGTTCTCGACTTCCACACATTTTTCAAGGCTCCCAAAATTTTCGCCCCCTCCCCCACCCTATGATCCACTTCCGCTTCCATGGTTCCATCCGCTGACAGATCCACTCCCAGATATCTAAAACACTTCACTTCCTCCAGTTTTTCTCCATTCAAACTCACCTCCCAATTGACTTGACCCTCACCTCTACTGTACCTAATAACCTTGCTCTTATTCACATTTACTCTCAACTTTCTTCTTCCACACACTTTACCAAACTCAGTCACCAACTTCTGCAGTTTCTCACATGAATCAGCCACCAGCGCTGTATCATCAGCGAACAACAACTGACTCACTTCCCAAGCTCTCTCATCCCCAACAGACTTCATACTTGCCCCTCTTTCCAGGACTCTTGCATTTACCTCCCTTACAACCCCATCCATAAACAAATTAAACAACCATGGAGACATCACACACCCCTGCCGCAAACCTACATTCACTGAGAACCAATCACTTTCCTCTCTTCCTACACGTACACATGCCTTACATCCTCGATAAAAACTTTTCACTGCTTCTAACAACTTGCCTCCCACACCATATATTCTTAATACCTTCCACAGAGCATCTCTATCAACTCTATCATATGCCTTCTCCAGATCCATAAATGCTACATACAAATCCATTTGCTTTTCTAAGTATTTCTCACATACATTCTTCAAAGCAAACACCTGATCCACACATCCTCTACCACTTCTGAAACCGCACTGCTCTTCCCCAATCTGATGCTCTGTACATGCCTTCACCCTCTCGATCAATACCCTCCCATATAATTTACCAGGAATACTCAACAAACTTATACCTCTGTAATTTGAGCACTCACTCTTATCCCCTTTGCCTTTGTACAATGGCACTATGCACGCATTCCGCCAATCCTCAGGCACCTCACCATGAGTCATACATACATTAAATAACCTTACCAACCAGTCAACAATACAGTCACCCCCTTTTTTAATAAATTCCACTGCAATACCATCCAAACCTGCTGCCTTGCCGGCTTTCATCTTCCGCAAAGCTTTTACTACCTCTTCTCTGTTTACCAAATCATTTTCCCTAACCCTCTCACTTTGCACACCACCTCGACCAAAACACCCTATATCTGCCACTCTGTCATCAGACACATTCAACAAACCTTCAAAATACTCATTCCATCTCCTTCTCACATCACCGCTACTTGTTATCACCTCCCCATTTGCGCCCTTCACTGAAGTTCCCATTTGCTCCCTTGTCTTACGCACCCTATTATCTTGTGGAGGCTAAGGTGAAGATTAGTATGGGTTTTCAGAAAAGAGGAGTGAATGTTGGGGTGAAGAAGGTGGTGAGAGTAAGTGAGCTTGGGAAGGAGACCTGTGTGGGGAAGTACCAGGAGAGACTGTGTACAGAATGGAAAAAGGTGACAACAATGGAAGTAAGGGGAGTGGGGGAGGAATGGGATGTATTTAGGGAATCAGTGATGGATTGCGCAAAAGATGCTTGTGGCATGAGAAGAGTGGGAGGTGGGCTGTTTAGAAAGGGTAGTGAGTGGTGGGATGAAGAAGTAAGAGTATTAGTGAAAGAGAAGAGAGAGGCATTTGGACGATTTTTGCAGGGAAAAAATGCAATTGAGTGGGAGAAGTATAAAAGAAAGAGACAGGAGGTCAAGAGAAAGGTGAAAGAGGTGAAAAAAAGGGCAAATGAGAGTTGGGGTGAGAGACTATCAGTAAATTTTAGGGAGAATAAAAAGATGTTCTGGACTGAGGTAAATAGGGTGCGTAAGACATATATATATATATATATATATATATATATATATATATATATATATATATATATATATATATATATATATATATATATATATATATATATATATATATATATATATATATATATATATATATATATATATATATACATATATATATATATATATATATATATATATATATATATATATATATATATATATATATATATATATATATATATATATATATATATATATATATATATATATATATATATATATATATATATATATATATATATATATATATATATATATATATATATATATATATATATATATATATATATATATATATATATATATATATATATATATATATATATATATATATATATATATATATATATATATATATATATATATATATATATATATATATATATATATATATATATATATATATTATATATATATATATATATATATATATATATATATATATATATATATATATATATATATATATATATATATATATATATATATATATATATATATATATATATATATATATATATATATATATATATATATATATATATATATATATATATATATATATATATATATATATATATATATATATATATATATATATATATATATATATATATATATATATATATATATATATATATATATATATATATATATATATATATATATATATATATATATATATATATATATATATATATATATATATATATATATGTCTTACGCACCCTATTTACCTCCTTCCAGAACATCTTTATATATATATATATATATATATATATATATATATATATATATATATATATATATATAAACAGACAAAAGAAATGGCCCAACCCACCCCCATAAACATGTATATACATACGTCCACACACGAAAAATATACATACCTACACAGCTTTCCATGGTTTACCCCAGACGCTTCACATGCCCCGATTCAATCCACTGACAACACGTCAACCCCGCTATACCACATCGCTCCAATTCACTCTATTCCTTGCCCTCCTTTCACCCTCCTGCATGTTCAGGCCCCGATCACACAAAATCTTTTTCACTTCATCTTTCCACCTCCAATTTGGTCTCCCTCTTCTCCTCGTTCCCTCCACCTCCGACACATATATCCTCTTGGTCAATCTTTCCTCACTCATTCTCTCCATTTGCCCAAACCATTTCAAAACACCCTCTTCTGGTCTCTCAACCACGCTCTTTTTATTTCCACACATCTCTGTTACCCTTACGTTACTTACTCGATCAAACCACCTCACACCACACATTGTCCTCAAACATCTCATTTCCAGCACATCCATCCTCCTGCGCACAACTCTATCCATAGCCCACGCCTCGCAACCATACAACATTGTTGGAACCACTATTCCTTCAAACATACTCATTTTTGCTTTCCGAGATAATGTTCTCGACTTCCACACATTCATCAAGGCGCCCAGAATTTTCGCCCCCTTCCCCACCCTATGTTCCACTTCCGCTTCCATGGTTCCATCTGCTGCCAGATCCACTCCCAGATATCTAAAACACTTCACTTCCTCCAGTTTTTCTCCATTCAAACTCACCTCCCAATTGACTTGACCCTCAACCCTACTGTACCTAATAACCTTGCTCTTATTCACATTTACTCTTAACTTTCTTCTTTCACACACTTTACCAAACTCAGTCACCAGCTTCTGGAGCTTCTCATATGAATCAGCCACCAGCGCTGTATCATCAGCGAACAACAACTGACTCACTTCCCAAGCTCTCTCATCCCCAACAGACTTCATACTTGCCCCTCTTTCCATATATAAATATATGATAGAGTTGATAGAGATGCTCTGTGGAAGGTACTAAGAATATATGGTGTGGGAGGCAAGTTGTTAGAAGCAGTGAAAAGTTATTATCGAGGATGTAAGGCATGTGTACGTGTAGGAAGAGAGGAAAGTGATTGGTTCTCAGTGAATGTAGGTTTGCGGCAGGGGTGTGTGATGTCTCTATGGTTGTTTAATTTGTTTATGGATGGGGTTGTTAGGGAGGTGAATGCAAGAGTTTTGGAAAGAGGGGTAAGTATGCAGTCGGTTGTGGATGAGAGAGCTTGGGAAGTGAGTCAGTTGTTCGCTGATGATACAGCGCTGGTGGCTGATTCATGTAAGAAACTGCAGAACCTGGTGACTGAGTTTGGTAAAGTGTTTGAAAGAAGAAAGTTAAGAGTAAATGTGTATAAGAGCAAGGTTATTAGGTACAGTAGGGTTGAGGGTCAAGTCAATTGGGAGGTAAGTTTGAATGGAGAAAAACAGGAGGAACTAAAGCGTTTTAGATATCTGGGAGTCGATCTGGCAGCGGATGGAACCATGGAAGCGGAAGTGAATCATAGGGTGGGGGACGGGGCGAAAAACCTGGAAGCCTTGAAGAATGTGTGGAAGTCGAGAACATTATCTCGGAAAGCAAATATGGGTATGTTTGAAGGAATAGTGGTTCCTTCACACACTTTACCAAACTCAGTCAACAGCTTCTGCAGTTTCGAACATGAATCAGCCACCAGCGCTGTATCATCAGCGAACAACAACTGACTCATTTCCCAAGCTCTCTCATCCTCAACAGACTTCATACTTGCCCCTCTTTCCAAAACTCTTGCATTTACCTCCCTAACAATCCCATCTATAAACAAATTAAACAACCATGGATACATCACACACACCTGCCGCAAACCTACTTTCACTGGGAACCAATCACTTTCCTCTCTTCCTACACGTACACATGCCATACATCCTCGATAAAAACTTTTCACTGCTTCTAACAACTTGCCTCCCACACCATATATTCTTAATACCTTCCACAGAGCATCTCTATCAACTCTATCATATGCCTTCTCCAGATCCATAAATGCTACATACAAATCCATTTGCTTTTCTAAGTATTTCTCAAATACATTCTTCAAAGCAAACACCTGATCCACACATCCTCTACCACTTCTGAGACCACACTGCTCTTCCCCAGTCTGATTCTCTATACATGCCTTCACCCTCTCAATCCATACTCTCCCATATAATTTACCAGGAATACTCAACAAACTTATACCTCTGTAATTTGAGCACTCACTCTTATCCCCTTTGCCTTTGTACAATGGCACTAAACACGCACTCCACCAATCCTCAGGCACCTCACCATGAGTCATATATACATTAAATAGCCTTACCAACCAATCAATAATACAGTCACCCCCTTTTTTAATAAATTCCACGGCAATACCATCCAATCCTGCTGCCTTACCTGCTTTAATTTTCCGCAAAGCTTTTACTACCTCTTCTCTGTTTACCAAATCTTTTTCCCTAACCCTCTCACTTTGCACACCACCCCGACCAAGACACCCTATATCTGCCACTCTATCATCAAACACATTCAACAAACCTTCAAAATACTCACTCTATCTCCTTCTCACATCACCACTACTTGTTATCACCTCCCCATTTGCGCCCTTCACTGAACTTCCCATTTGCTCCCTTGTCTTACTCACTTTATTTACCTCCTTCCAGAACATCTTTTTATTCTCCCTAAAATTTAATGATACTCTTTCACCCCAACTCTCATTTGCCCTCTTTTTCAACTCTTGCACCTTTCTCTTGACCTCCTGTCTCTTTCTTTTATACATCTCCCACTCAATTGCATTTTTCTCTGCAATAATGGCCCAAATGTGTCTATCTTCTCTTTCACTAATAATCTTTCTTCTTCATCCCACCATTCACTACCCTTTCTAATCTACCCTTTTCCATAGCCAGAGGTTGGACTATTGTGTGTCATTCATTTTTTCATTTCATTTCAAGCTAGAAGTTTCAGTTTTCTAAATTGTTTCTTACATTTTTCATATGTTTATATATGTATATGTGTGTGTGTGTGTATGTGCGTATGTGTGTGTTTGTATATATATATATATATATATATATATATATATATATATATATATCATCCCTGGGGATAGGGGACAAAGAATACTTCCCACGTATTCCCTGCGTGTCGCAAAAGGCGACTAAAAGGGGAGGGAGCGGGGGGCTGGAAATCCTCCCCTCTCGTTTTTTTTTTTTTTTTTTTTTTTTTTTCCAAAAGAAGGAACAGAGAATTGGGCCAGGTGAGGGTATTCCCTCAAAGGCCCAGTCCTCTGTTCTTAACGCTACCTCGCTAATGCGGGAAATGGCGAACAGTTTGAAAGAAAAAAAGAAAAATATATATATATATATATATATATATATATATATATATATATATATATATATATATATATATATATATATATATATATATATTCCCTCAACTGCCACATTACTCACCTTTGCATTCAAATCTCCCATCACTATAACCCGGTCTCGTGCATCAAAACCATTAACACACTCATTCAGCTGCTCCCAAAACACTTGCCTCTCATGGTCTTTCTTCTCATGCCCAGGTGCATATGCACCAATAATCACCCATCTCTCTCCATCAACTTTCAGTTCTAACCATATTAATCGAGAATTTACTTTCTTACATTCTATCACATACTCCCACAACTCCTGTTTCAGGAGTATTGCTACTCCTTCCCTTGCTCTTGTCTTCTCACTAACCCCTGACTTTACTCCCAAGACCTTCCCAAACCACTCTTCCCCATTACCCTTGAGCTTCGTTTCACTCAGAGCCAAAATATCCAGATTCCTTTCCTCAAACATACTACCTATCTCTCCTTTTTTCACATCTTGGCTACATCCACACACATTTAGGCACCCCAATCTGAGCCTTCGAGGGGGATGAGCACTCCCCGCGTGACTCCTTCTTCTGTTTCCCATTTTAGAAAGTTAAAAAAGTACAAGGAGGGGAGGATTTCTGGCCCCCCGCTCCCGTCCCCTCTAGTCACCTTCTACGACACGCGAGGAATGCGTGGGAAGTATTCTTTCACCCCTATCCCCAGGGATAATATATATATATATATATACACATACACACACATACACACACATACGCACATATACACAAACACACACACATACATATATATACATATGAAAAATGTAAGAAACAATTTAGAAAACTGAAACTTCTAGCTTGAAATGAAATGAAAAATGAATGTCACATACTGGTTTAACCTCTGGCTATGTAAAAAGGAAATGTATAATTTATTTACACAAACGTCAATAGTAGTTCTCATCAATTTAACCACTGTATCAATAAGCTTCAAAGACTAAGCTACATTTTTTTTCAATTTCACTATTTTCTTGTCAAAGCACCTCTGTGGAAGGTATTAAGAATATATGGTGTGCGAGGCAAGTTGTTAGAAGCAGTGAAAAGTTTTTATCGAGGATGTAAGGCATGTGTACGTGTAGGAAGAGAGGAAAGTGATTGGTTCTCAGTGAATGTAGGTTTGCGGCAGGGGTGTGTGATGTCTCCATGGCTGTTTAATTTGTTTATTGATAGGGTTGTTAGGGAGGTGAATGCAAGAGTTTTGGAAAGAGGGGCAAGTATGAAGTCTGTTGGGGATGAGAGAGCTTGGGAAGTGAGTCAGTTGTTGTTCGCTGATGATACAGCGCTGGTGGCTGATTCATGTGAGAAACTGCAGAAGCTGGTGACTGAGTTTGGTAAAGTGTGTGAAAGAAGAAAGTTAAGAGTAAATGTGAATAAGAGCAAGGTTATTAGGTACAGTAGGGTTGAGGGTCAAGTCAATTGGGAGGTGAGTTTGAATGGAGAAAAACTGGAGGAAGTGAAGTGTTTTAGATATCTGGGAGTGGATCTGGCAGCGGATGGAACCATGGAAGCGGAAGTGGATCATAGGGTGGGGGAGGGGGCGAAAATTCTGGGAGCCCTGAAGAATGTGTGGAAGTCGAGAACATTATCTCGGAAAGGAAAAACTGGTATGTTTGAAGGGATAGTGGTTCCAACAATGTTGTATGGTTGGGAGGCGTGTGCTATGGATAGAGTGGTGCGCAGGAGGAGGGATGTGCTGGAAATGAGATGTTTGAGGACAATGTTTGGTGTGAGGTGGTTTGATCGAGTAAGTAACGTAAGGGTAAGAGAGATGTGTGGAAATAAAAAGAGCGTGGTTGAGAGAGCAGAAGAGGGTGTTTTGAAATGGTTTGGGCACATGGAGAGAATGAGTGAGGAAAGATTGACCAAGAGGATATATGTGTCGGAGGTGGAGGGAACGAGGAGAAGAGGGAGACCAAATTGGAGGTGGAAAGATTTTGTGTGATCGGGGCCTGAACATGCAGGAGGGTGAAAGGAGGGCAAGGAATAGAGTGAATTGGAGCGATGTGGTATACTGGGGTTGACCTGCTGTCAGTGGATTGAATCAGGGCATGTGAAGCGTCTGGGGTAAACCATGGAAAGCTGTGTAGGTATGTATATTTGCGTGTGTGGACGTATGTATATACATGTGTATGGGGGTGGGTTGGGCCATTTCTTTCGTCTGTTTCCTTGCGCTACCTCGCAAACGCGGGAGACAGCGACAAAGCAAAAAAAAAAAAAAAAAATAATAATAATAATAATAATGATAATAATAATAATAATAGTAACAATAATAATAATAATAATAATGATAATAATAATCATAATGATAGTAATGATAATGATAATAACAATAATAACAATAATGATAATAATGATAAAAATAACAATGATAGTAATGATCATAGTAGTAGTAATAATATGATTATAATAATATGAATGATAATTGAAATATTTTTATTGATAATGGGAATGGTAATGATGACAATAATGATTATATCTACGATTAGATTTATAATAAAATGATGATGCTACCACTACAATTTATAATGATAATGATAATATTAGTACTAGCAATAATTATTATATCTATGATCAAATTTATAATGAAATGATGATACCACCACTAATATATATAATGATAATCATAGCGATAATAATAATGTTAATGAAAATAATAACAGTGATGATAACGATAATAAAAATAATGACAATAATTATAATGATAACAATGATAATAGTAATAATGATAATGATATTAATGAGAATGATAATGATAATGATATTAATGACAATAATAGTGATAATGATGATAATAATGATAGTAATAACAATAATAGCAATAATAATAATAATAATAATAATAATAATAATAATAATGATAATAATAATAATGATATTAATAATAATAATAATCATAATAATAATAATGATAGTAATAACAAGAATCGCTAATCGCTGATGATACATCGCTGGTGGCTGATTCGTGTGAGAAACTGCAGAAGCTGGTGACTGAGTATGGTAAAGTGCGTGAAAGAAGAAAACTGAGAGTAAGTGCGAATAAGAGCAAGGTCATTAGGTACAGTAGGGTTGAAAGACAAGTCAGTTGGGAAGTAAGTTTGAATGGAGAGAAACTGGAGGAACTGAAGTGTTTTAGATATCTGGGAGTGGATTTGGCAGCGGATGGAACCATGGAAGCGGAAGTGAATCAAAGGGTTGGGAGGGGGCGAAAGTTCTGGGAGCATTGAAGAATATGTGGAAGTCGAAAACATTATCTCGGAAAGCAAAAATGGGTATGTTTGAAGAAATAGGGGTTCCAACAATGTTATATGGTTGCGAAGCGTGGACTATAGAGTGTATGGAGGAGGGTGGATGTGCTGGAAATGAGATGTTTGTGGACAATATGTGGTGTGAGGTGGTATGATCGAGTAAGTAAAAATAGGGTAAGAGAGATGTGTGGTAACAAAAAGAGTGTGGTTGAGAGAGCAGAAGAGGGTGTTTTGAAATGGTTTGGTCACATGGAGAGAATGAGTGAGTAAAGATTGACAAAGAGGATATATGTGTCAGAGGTGGAGGGAACGAGGAGAAGTGGGAGACAAAATTGGAGGTGGATTGATGGAGTGAAAAAGATTTTGAGTGATCGGGGCCTGAACATGCAGGAGGGTGAAAGGCTTGCAAGGAATAGAGTGAATTGGAAGTATGTGGTATACCGGGGTCGACATGCTGTCAATGGATTGATCCAGGGCGTGTGAAGCGTCTGAGGTAAACCATGGAAAGTTCTGTGGGGCCTGTATGTGGAAAGAGAGCTGTGGTTTCAGTGCATTATACCGTGACAGCTAAAGACTGAGTGTGAACGAATGTTGCCTTTGTTGTCTTCTCCTAGCGATACCTCGCGCACATGCGAGGGGAGGGGGTTGTTATTTCATATATGGCGGGTTGGCGATGGGAATGAATAAAAGCAGACAGTATGAATTATGTACATGTATATATATGCATATGTCTGTGTGAGTATATAAATATATATATATATATATATATATATATATATATATATATATATATATATATATATATATATATATATATATATATATATGTATACGTTGAGATGTATAAGCGTGTGGACGTGTATGTATATACATAGGTATGTGGGTGGTTTGGTCCATTCTATCGTCTGTTTCCTTGTGCTACCTCGCTAACGCGGGAGACAGCGACGAAGCAAAACAAATAAGTATAAAATAATAGTAGTAATAATATTAATAATAATGATAATAATGATAATGATGATAATAATAATGATGATAATAGTAATAATAATAATAATAATAATAATAATAATAATAATAGTAATAATAATAATAATAATAATAATAATAATAATGATAATAATTATAATAATGATAATAATGATAATAATAATAATAGTAATAGTAATAATAATAATAATAATAATAATAATAATAATAATAATAATAATAATAATAATAATAATGATAATAATAATGATAATATATGTAATGAAAATGATAATAATTTACAGTTCATTGAATCTAAACATCGTGTTTGTGTGTGTGTGTGTGTGTGTGTGTGTGTGTGTGTGTGTGTGTGTGTTTGTTTGTGTGCGTGTATTTTATCTCATCAGAACCCGGTGTTCTCTGCCCTAAATCTGATAGGGCTTATGTGCAGACATCAGTACAGGTAATATTCGTTTAGTACCAGAGCTTCTCACAGGCAACCGTTCATAATCCTGTCTATACCAGACCATAACAGGCCATTTGAGACATAGTAACATGTTATCTCTTTCCGGATGTTTAGAAATATTTCTATTCACCGGAAGGAGGAAGTTATAAAACAAATTTTCCGAGAAATTATTTTCATATTTTCTTTGTGGATTATAGTTAAGAGGTTGTCATTAAGTTCGATCGATCCCATTTCAAAGGAGTTTATTGTCTGGATGATGATGAGATATTGACTCCATATTCCATTGGTCATTACAGCTAATCTGGCACCATTATACAAATGGCTTGTTATAATGGAGGATAAAGGGTTAAATGTATGTGATATATAATTCAGATGAGGAGGGCTAGAGCCCTTGTGTGATGAGGTAACACCACCCCTTCCCCTTCTTCCTGTGGTCCCCTGTAATATGGACACCATTTGTGCGGGCTGCTAGCTTATGTATCTCAGATAGAGCATGAGGACGCTGTAGTTGCAAAAGTTTCCTCGAGTATAACGCTCTCTTCCCCACATCCCAAATATTAAGCATCTAAGCTGAACTATGTGTAGGGGTAGGAACCGACATCTATCCTGGAATTAACATGGTTAAGGCTGATACCTGTGTAGGTAAATATGATGTTACCCTGACAATATACGGAGACGTTCATCGTTTCTGTCTGTTTATCACGAAGACGTAAAACGGAATTGAAAACGGGACACCGTTTTACTTACATTTATCCATCTTATTTCCTTTACTTTCAAGATGGGTCGCAGTTTCCTTTTATTTCTTCATTTATGCATTTCCTTATTTTCGGTATTCTTTTTAACATATGCAAACATTTTGGAGGAATATATGGGCAAGTTTTATAAGATCTCTCTCTCTCTCTCTCTCTCTCTCTCTCTCTCTCTCTCTCTCTCTCTCTCTCTCTCTCTCTCTCTCTCTCTCTCTCTCTCTCTTTCGATATATATATATATATATATATATATATATATATATATATATATATATATATATATATATATATATATATATATATATACATACGAACAAAGTGCATATGAACGCACACCGTCACAGGACATGCAAACCTCCAACAGCCAGGATCAATCCTGGGACCTTTGTACAACAGGTGGGAGCATTACCGCTCGGCTATGATCGCCCCTAATAGGGAAATCATTATTCGAATACTATGTACTCCAATACCCTTTGTCTCACGTTGGTGAGCAACGGGTTCTACAAGGGTACTTTCCCATCAGGCTCACACAATCAGCAGATAGCATTTTACCGAACCTAGATCTGCAACGCGGAGGTATATGAATACGAAAGAAGTGCTTATGAACGCGCAACTTCATAGAACATTCAATCCTCCAACAGCCGGGATTGAACCCTGGACCCTTGCAGCGCTCCCGCCTGTTGCACAGGGTGTCTGAATCGGGTGACAAACTGCAGATGCCGGTGACTGAGTTTGGTAAAGTATGTGAAAGAAGAAAGCTGAAAGTAAATATGATTAAGAGCAGAGTTATTAGGTACACTAGGGCTGAGAGACAAGTCGAGTGGGAGGCAAGTTTGAATAGAGTAAAACTAGAGGAAGTGAAGTGTTTTAGATATCTGGGAGTGGATTTGGCAGTAGATGGAACCATGGAAGTGGAAGTGAGTCACAGGGTGGGGTAAGGGGCGAAAGTTCTTGGAGCGTTGAAGAATGTGTGGAAAATGAGAACATTATCTCGGAAAGCAAAAATGGGTATGTTTGAAGGAATAGTGGTTCCAACAATGTTATATGGTTGCGAGGGGTGGGCTACAGATAGGGTTGCACGGAGGAGGGTGGATGTGTTGGATATGAGATGTTTGAGGACAATATGTGGTGTGAGGTGGTTTGATCGAGTAAGTAATGAAAGGGTAAGAGAGATGTGTGGTGATAAAAAGAGTGTGGTTGAAAGAGCAGAAAAGATGTGTTGAAATAGTCTGATCACATGGAGGGAATGAGCAAGGAAAGATTGACAAAGAGAATAGATGTGTCAGAGGTGGAGGGAACGAGGACAAGTATGAGACCAAATTGGAGGTTAAAGGACGGAGTGAGAAAGTTTTTGAGTGATCGGGGCCTGAACATGCAGGAGGGTGAAAGGCGTGCAAGGAATAGAGCGAATTGGAACAATATGATATACCGGGTCGACGTGCTGTCAATGGATTGAAACAGGGCATGTGAAACGTCTCGGATAAACCATGGAAAGTTTTGTGGGGCCTAGATGTGGAAAGGGAGCTGTGGTTTCGGTACATTATACATGACAGCTAGAGACTGAGTGTGAACGAATGTGGCCTTTGTTGTCTTTTTCTAGCACTACCTCGCGTGAATACGGGGGAGGGGGTTGGCATTTCATGTGTGGCGGTAGTGGCGACGGGAACGAGTAAAGGCAGCAAGCATGAATTATGTACCTGTGTATATATTCATATGTATGTGTATGTATATATTTTTTTACGTTAAAATGTATAGGTATGTATATATGCGTGTGCGTACGTGTATGTATATACATGCGTATGTGGGTGGGTGGGCCATTCTTTTGTCTGTTTCCTTGCGCTGCCTTGCTGACGAAGGAGACAGCGACAAAGTATGATGACAATAATATTCATGATATATATGTTGGAAAGGATCACAATTTTGCGCGTGATCAAGTATATTTTACGGGAAAATGAACCACGATAAGTTCCCAAGTGCACTTTCGTGTAATAATCACATCATCATGGGAGGCAAAAGAAAGAAAGAAAGCAGTCAGTTGATATACAACGAAGAGATGTAGCTACGACGCCATTTGGTAAACACGTGATTGTCGATGACAGATAAGGAGCACATCATAAACGTATTATGTGGACCAAAAGGGGAGTTATTTACAATTCTTATCAACAATATAATTCACTTTGTATAGACTTTCACTAATGTTAAGGTTATAATTCTTTGTGTATTTTGTGATAGAAAATTCACTGATATTTCTCGTGGTACTGGAGTTACAGTTAATAAGTGAGGCGGCATTACTCCAGTCAATACAATGATCATAGTTCTTAACGTGATTAAACGAGGCATTTGATTCTTGTCCTTTTCTTATATAATTTCAATGTTGCTTAAGTCTAACAGAAAGATCCTTACCAGTTTGCCCAATATAAAACTTATCACAATTTCTACAAGGCACTTTACAAATGCACCCAGGAGAATTTTCTGGTGAGTTCCTGATTAAGATATTCTCTATAGTATTATAGTTGCTGAAGACAATATTTTCATTAAAGGATTTAAGTAACATAGGAAATATAGTAAAATTATTATTAAAAGGGAGAACTAAAAGATTCTTGGTGTCAATGGGAGGTTTGGGCTCAACCGTATAGAATGATTTCTTTGCTAACTTTAGGTATTTATCAGTGAAAGATCTAGGGTACTTTAACGTAGATACAATAGAATATATCTTCTCAAACTCATCATCAATAAACTCTAAACTGCAAATACGTAATGCCCTAAGGAATATAGATTGAATGATGTTTAAGTCTGTCATGTTGAAATGAATAATAATGGAGCTTAATTGCCCTAAAGCATTTATAAGAGCTATTAACACCTTAAATAAAGACAATGATATATATATTACTAAAGTAGATACGGCTAACACTGTTGTCATTATGGACAAAAGTAATTATTTCATCTAAAATGAATGATCTTATAAACGATTACACAAAATATTCTAAACTCAGTAAGAATCTCTTAGAAGCAGTTAATTCCAATCTTAACAAAGAACTGATGTTGTTGTCGAAAGGTAATGGCTCTCTTATCGAAAGTTTGTAATTTTTTCCCTTTCATTGCCATATATGTTTGGACTTATCAAAACACATAAACAAAATTCTCAAGCAAGACCTATAGTAAGTTCAGTGGGCTCCATCACATATAAATTGTCAAAATGGTTAGTTTTTTTATTAAGCCCTTTAGTGGGTAAGATATCAAATTCTAGTATCATGAACAATGTAGATTTAGTTAACAAGCTTAACAATATCAATGTTAAGTTTGATTTTAAACTTGTTAGTTTTGATGTTTCCTCACTTTTCACAATAGTTTCAGTTTTGATGTTTTGGATGGTATTCACTTACCTGTTTTAAAGTCTGTTTTCATTGAACTGATAAAATAATGTATAAAAGAATGTGTATTTCGATTCAATGGAGATTATTATGCTCAAAAATTTGGTATGGCAATGGGTAACCCTCTTTCAACTGCATTAAGTAATCTTTATATGGAATTCTTTGAAACAAAATTGCTAAAGGATATCTTAAATTCTAATGTAATTTGGTGTAGATGATGTTCTTTGTGCTTGGCCAACAAACGAAAAATTTACAAACAATTCTTCCCTTACTTAACAATTTAGTACATTTTATCAAATTTACTGTAGAAAATGAAAATAATGGTATGTTACCATTTTTATATTGCATGATCCATAAGCAAGGAAACAAGTTTAAGTTTAGCATATACAGAAAACTTACTAACGGTTGCTCATATATCCATTATTACTCATCACAACATGACAGAGTGAAATTATTATCATTTCAGTCTATGTTCCTTAGAGCATTACGTATTTGCAGTCCAGAGTTTATTGATGATGAATTTGAGAAGATATATTCTATTCCTTCTTCTGTTTCCCATTTTAGAACGTTAAAAAATACAAGGAGGGGAGGATTTCTGGCCCCCCGCTCCCGTCCCCTCTAGTTGCCTTCTACGACACGCAAGGAATGCGAGGGAAGTATTCTTTAACCCCTATCCCCAGGGATAATATACATATATATATGCATATATATATATATATATATATATATATATATATATATATATATATATATATATATATATATATATATATATATATATATATATATATATATATATATATATATATATATATATATATATATATATATATATATATATATATATATATATATATATATACACATACATACGTACACATACACAGATACACACACATACATATATATACATATGAAAAATGTAAGAAATAGTTTAGAAAACTGAAACTTCTAGCTTGAAATGAAGTGAAAAAAATGAATGTCACATAATGGTTCAACCTCTGGCTATGGAAAAGGGTAATGTATAATTCATTTAAACAAACGTCAATAGTAGTTTTCATCAATTTAACCACTGACCATACTGCCTGGTCCACTAGTCTTATCATGAAACAGGAATATTGGCTTACGATGTTTCTCAATTTTCTTCATTACACAAAAGTACAACCATATCTTGGATACATGAGGGTAGGTAGTTGGTCATCCTCCATAATAAAGCCTTGACAGACCAAGGCTCAGACTGGGGTGTCTAAATGTGTTTGGATGTATCCAAGATGTGAAAAAAGGAGAGATAGGTAGTATGTTTGAGGAAAGGAAGCTGGATGTTTTGGCTCTGAGTGAAACGAAGCTCAAGGGTAAAGGGAAAGAGTGGTTTGGGAATGTCTTGGGAGTAGAGTCAGGGGTTAGTGAGAGGACAAGAGCAAGGGAAGGAGTAGCACTACTCCTGAAACAGGAGTTGTGGAAGTATGTGATAGAATGTAAGAAAGTAAATTCTCGATTAATATGGGTAAACATGAAAGTTGATGGAGAGAGATGGGTGATTATTGGTGCATATGCACCTGGGCATGAGAAGAAAGATCATGAGAGGCAAGTGTATTGGGAGCAGCTGAATGAGTGGGTTAGTGGTTTTGATGTACGAGACCGGGTTATAGTGATGGGTGATTTGAATGCAAAGCTGAGTAATGTGGCAGTTGAGGGAATAATTGGTATACATGGGGTGTTCAGTGTTGTAAATGGAAATGGTGAAGAGCTTGTAGATTTATGTGCTGAAAAAGGACTTGTGATTGGGAATACCTGGTTTTAAAAACGAGATATACATAAGTATACGTATGTAAGTAGGAGAGATGGCCAGAGAGCGTTATTGGATTACGTGTTAATTGACAGGCGCGCGAAAGAGAGACTTTTGGATGTTAATGTGCTGAGAGGTGCAACTGGAGGGATGTCTGATCATTATCTTGTGGAGGCTAAGGTGAAGATTTGTATGGGTTTTCAGACAAGAAGAATGAATGTTGGGTGAAGAGGGTGGTGAGAGTAGGTGAGCTTGGGAAGGAGACTTCTGTGAGGAAGTACCAGGAGAGACTGAGTACAGAATGGAAAAAGGTGAGAATAATGGAAGTAATGGAAGTGGGGGAGGAATGGGATGTATTTAGGGAATCAGTGATGGATTGTGCAAAAGATGCTTGTGGCATGAGAAGAGTGGGAGGTGGGTTGATTAGAAAGGGTAGTGAGTGGTGGGATGAAGAAGTAAGATTATTAGTGAAAGAGAAGAGAGAGGCATTTGGACGATTTTTGCAGGGAAAAAATGCAATTGAGTGGGAGATGTATAAAAGAAAGGGACAGGAGGTCAAGAGAAAGGTGCAAGAGGTGATAAAGAGGGCAAATGAGAGTTGGGATGAGAGAGTATCATTAAATTTTAGGGAGAATAAAAAGATGTTCTGGAAGGAGGTAGATAAAGTGCGTAAGATAAGGGAGCAAATGGGAACTTCAGTGAAGGGCGCAAATGGGGATGTGATAACAAGTAGTGGTGATGTGAGAAAGACATGGAGTGAGTATTTTGAAGGTTTGTTGAATGTGTTTGATGATAGAGTGGCAGATATAGGGTGTTTTCGTCGAGGTGGTGTGCAAAGTGAGAGGGTTAGGAAAAATTATTTGGTAAACAGAGAAGAGGTAGTAAAAGCTTTGCGGAAGATGAAAGCCGGCGAGGCAGCAGGTTTGGATGGTATTGCAGTGGAATTTATTAAACAAGGGGGTGACTGTATTGTTGACTGGTTGGTGAGGTTATTTAATGTATGTATGACTCATGGTGAGGTGCCTGAGGATTGGCGAAATGCGTGCATAGTGCCATTGTACAAAGGCAAAGGGGATAAGAGTGAGTGCTCAAATTTCAGAGGTATAAGTTTGTTGAGTATTCCTGGTAAATTATATGGGAGGGTATTGATTGAGAGGGTGAAGGCATGTACAGAGCATCAGATTGGTGAAGAGCAGTGTGGTTTCAGAAGTGGTAGAGGATGTGTGGATCAGGTGTTTGCTTTGAAGAATGTATGTGAGAAATACTTAGAAAAGCAAATGGATTTGTATGTAGCATTTATGGATCTGGAGGAGGCATATGATAGAGTTGATAGAGATGCTCTGTGGAAGGTATTAAAAATATATGGTGTGGGAGGCAAGTTGTTAGAAGCAGTGAAAAGTTTTTATCGAGGATGTAAGGCATGTGTACGTGTAGGAAGAGAGGAAAGTGAATGGTTCTCAGTGAATGTAGGTTTGCGGCAGGGGTGTGTGATGTCTCCATGGTCGTTTAATTTGTTTATGGATGCGGTTGTTAGGGAGGTGAATGAAAGAGTTTTGGAAAGAGGGGCAAGTATGAAGTCTGTTGTGGATGAGAGAGCTTGGGAAGTGAATCAGTTGTTGTTCGCTGATGATACAGCGCTGGTGGCTGATTCATGTGAGAAACTGCAGAAGTTGGTGACTGAGTTTGGTAAAGTGTGTGAAAGAAGAAAGTTAAGAATAAATGCGAATAAGAGCAAGGTTATTAGGTACAGTAGGGCTGAGGGTCAAGTCAATTGGGAAATAAGTTTGAATGGAGAACAACTGGAGGAAGTAAAGTGTTTTAGATATCTGGGAGTGGATCTGGCAGCGGATGGAACCATGGAAGCAGAAGTGAATCATAGGGTGGGGGAGGGGGCGAAAATCCTGGGAGCCTTGAAGAATGTGTGGAAGTCGAGAACATTATCTCGGAAAGCAAAAATGGGTATGTTTGAAGAAATAGTGGTTCCAAAAATGTTGTATGGTTGCGAGGCGTGGGCTATGGATAGAGTTGTGCGCAGGAGGATGGATGTGCTGGAAATGAGAAGTTTGAGGAGAATATGTGGTGTGAGGTGGTTTGATCGCGTAAGTAATGTAAGGGTAAGAGAGATGTGTGGAAATAAAAAAGAGCGTGGTTGAGAGAGCAGAAGAGGGTGTTTTGAAATGGTTTGGGCACATGGAGAGAATGAGTGAGGAAAGATTGACCAAGAGGATATATGTGTCGGAGGTGGAGGGAACGAGGAGAAGTGGGAGACCAAATTGGAGGTGGAAAGATGGAGTGAAAAAGATTTTGTGTGATCGGGGCCTGAACATGAAGGAGGGTGAAAGGAGGGCAAGGAATAAAGTGAATTGGATCGGTGTGGTATACCGGGGTTGACGTGCTGTCAGTGGATTGACTCAGGGCATGTGAAGCGTCTGGGGTAAACCATGGAAAGCTGTGTAGGTATGTATATGTGCGTGTGTGGACGTGTATGTATATACATGTGTATGGGGGTGGGTTGGGTCATTTCTTTCGTCTGTTTCCTTGCGCTACCTCGCAAACGCGGGAGACAGCGGCAAAGCAAAATAAAAAAAAAAGAAAGTATATATATATATATATATATATATATATATATATATATATATATATATATATATATATATATATGCTAGTGGTTCCAACAATGTTGTATGGTTGCGAGGCGTGGGCTATGGATAGAGTTGTGTGCAGGAGGGTGGATGTGCTGGAAATGAGAAGTTTGAGGAGAATGTGTGGTGTGAGGTGGTTTGATCGAGTAAGTAATGTAAGGGTAAGAGAGATGTGTGGAAATAAAAAGAGCGTGGTTGAGAGAGCAGAAGAGGGTGTTTTGAAATGGTTTGGGCACATGGAGAGAATGAGTGAGGAAAGATTGACCAAGAGGATATATGTGTCGGAGGTGGAGGGAACGAGGAGAAGTGGGAGACCAAATTGGAGGTGGAAAGAGTGAGTGAAAAAGATTTTGTGTGATCGGGGCCTGAACATGCAGGATGGTGACAGGAGGGCAAGGAATAAAGTGAATTGGATCGGTGTGGTATACCGGGGTTGACGTGCTGTCAGTGGATTGAATCAGGGCATGTGAAGCGTCTGGGGTAAACCATGGAAAGTTGTGTGGGGCCTGGATGTGGAAAGGGAGCTGTGGTTTCAGGCATTATTGCATGACAGTTAGAGACTGAGTGTAAACGAATGGGGCCTTTGTTGTCTTTTCCTAGCGCTACCTTGCACACATGAGGGGGGAGGGGGATGGTATTTCATGTGTGGTGAGGTGGCGATGGGAATGAAGAAAGGCAGACAGTGTGAATTGTGTGCATGGGTATATATATATGTGTCTGAGTGTGTATATATATGTATACATTGAGATGTATAGGTATGTATATTTGCGTGTGTGGACGTGTATGTATATACATGTTTATGGGGGTAGGTTGGGCCATTTTTTCCGTCTGTGTCCTTGCGCTACCTCGCAAACGCGGGAGACAGCGACAAAGCAAAATAAAAAAAAATATAATAAAACTTATTCTATTTGATGTAAGATAAGGTATCCTAGATCCTTCATTTATAAATGCCTTAAGTTTGCAAAGAAATCATTTTATAGAGTTGAGCCTAAACGTCATATTGACAACAAGAATCTTTTAGTTCTCCTCTTTTAATAATACTTATACTTTACTTCAGATGTTGCTTAAATCCTTCAATGTAAATGTTGCCTTCTGCAACAATAATGGTATAAAGAATATCTTAATCAGGAACTCACCAGAAAATTCTCCTGGGTGCATCTATAAAGTGCTATGTAGAAATTGTTATAAATTTTTTGTTGGTCAGACTGGTAAGGATCTTTCTTTTAGACATAAACAACATAAAATTTAGTATGAGAGCAGGACAAGAATCAAATACCTTTTTAAATCACGTAAAAACTGATCATTGTATTGACTAAAGTAATTTAATCTCAGTTATTAACTCTAAATCCAGTACCACAAGAAATATCAATGGGTCTTCTATTATTAAATACACAAAGAATTATAACCTTAATATTAGTGGAGGTCTATACAAACTGGATAACTTTATTGTTGATAAAGTTTGTAAGCCATTCCTCTCCTTGTCCACATAATAAGTTTATGATACGCTCGTTATCTGTCTTGGACAATCGCATGTTTACCAAATGGCGTCCTAGCTACGCCTCTTCGTTGCACATTATCTGACTGTTATATTTCTCTGTTGTGTCTTCCCTGATGATGTAATTTTACACGAAAGTCCACCCCATGTATCTCCCTGTTACCGCGTTACATTATCTATGTATGAGTGTTTATATATGAATAATTCTTTCAATTGTTTGCTGTAAAACTTTTGTAGAAAGAAGCATTAGTTCTTTATTTGTACTTTTGAATTACATAATGTTATATCAGCTTTATCAATTATATACGTATATGATGTAATCTTTTGTTTGCCGCGCGCGCCATATTAAGAGAATAATGGGCGTCCTCATTTAGCCTGCAGGTGTGGAGGAAGTGGGACTGTGGTCGAGGCTTCAGAATAGGGTGATTGTATCTCTCCATTGAAAATGTGACCAGATTGGTTTCGTAAGCTCTATACCAGGTACTAGTCAGTATTTGTTGACATGAGTTAAGAAGTCTGTGAGTTTACTATTTATTGGTTATATCAAGGCTGGCTCGGTAGTTAGTAAAGCTTCGACACAGACTCAGGTTAGTTATTTTTTACTCTTAATATGATTTGCCACATACAAACTTTCGTAAATAATACGCTGAGCATATATATAGCCCAGGAGTATCGTTAACCACTGAGAGGAGTCTGGGATGAAGCAATCTCATTTATGCGTAATTCCTGGCCCAGTCAAGCGGACGGTAGCATACTGAAGAGAATTGGCCAACTCTGTTTATATATGTCACGCCTTTAATTCTGTACGAAATTCGGCAGATGCTGGGGACATAACAGGAATTTGGGGGCCTGTCCTAGAGCTGTTCTACTGAGCTTAACAGGAAGTTGAGGACCCTGTGTCCGGGGAGCTTTCCCACTAAGCATAACAGGAAGTTGAAGGGCCTGTGTCTGTAAGATGTATCTAGAAGCTGTCTGCAAGTATTCATTGGTGTGGGAGTGGCCGTCCAGGATATTGTGAAGGGGAGCCCGTCACAGTATTATCAGGCGAGGTGTTGTTGTATTGCTAGTGTGTTATCATTCTTGAGTGGTAAACCAGCCTCAGTAACTGCGGTGAGCTGAGGCAGTTGTACTGTGCATTTATAGTGGAGATTTTCTGATATGCCTGGGTATGAAAATGGCTAATGTCCAGAAGTTTTGTGATGAGCACATGTGCATTATCTATATCAGTGTACGAGGGAAGAACTAAGTGCTCTAGTTGAAAGATATGAGATCTTTTTGCGATCAAAGCTAAAGGAGGATGTGGAGAAAGACTTAGCTGAGGGTCTTATAGGCAAAGGCGTGTTGCAGGCAAAAAGGAGGGAAGAGGATGAAGAGGAAGGACCAACGGGGGCGTCCTCAGGGGAGGATGTAAGCAAGCAGTGCTAATGGGCAGTGAAAACTTTTATAGCGGAAACATAAAATTGAGATGGAAGGTAAGATTCAGAGAGAGAGAGAGAGAGAGAGAGAGAGAGAGAGAGAGAGAGAGAGAGAGAGAGAGAGAGAGAGAGAGAGAGAGAGAGAGAGAGAGAGAGAGAGTGAAGAATGAGGCTGAAATTTAGAAAATCATGGCGAAGGTGGAAAGGAAGAAGTTGGAGAAGGGGATTAAGATATATCATGTGTAATATTCGCTGCACAGAGCGGACAAGAAGGTGAATTATGCCTCTAAGTTTGTTGATGAGGAGTCCAAGGACTTTTTCATTCAATGCGAGAATGTTGCCACATCGAAGAATTCGCCAGAGGATGATTGGGCTTTGCTTGTTCAGACCATATTGAAAGGCAGGTCGAGGGAGGCATACTCTAATTTGAGTGTGGAGGAGTATTATGTGCTCAATGAAAACAGTGCGTTCATATATACCATATTGGTGTTCATACACCTGCACGTTTGACAGTAAGATCTGTAAGATTGCTAACTACTGGTAATGTGAGCCTGATGGGATTTGATCAGTAAACGCACGAAACAGCATCCCTACCTAAGCTTCAGCGAGGTAGCGATAGGAAAACAGGCAAAAAAGAGCCACATTTGTTCACACTCAATCTCTAGCTGTTATGTGTAATGCAAAGTAACCAAAGCTCCCTATCCAAATCCAGGCCCCATAGACATTTCCACGGTTTACCCCAGACAATTCACATGCCCTGTATCAGTCCATTGACAACATGTCGACCCCGGTATACAACATCTTTCCATTTCACTCTATTCCTTGTACACCTCTCACCCTGTAAAAAATTGTGGTATGTTTTATACTGGGCAGACTGGTAAGGATCTTTATGTTAGACTTAAGCAACATAGATATAGTGTAAAAGCAGGAGAAGAATCAAATCCTCTACAATCATGCCAAAAATTCTGACCATTTTATTGACTGTAGTAAAGTTTTTAACTGTTACCACTTTACCACGATGAATACAATTGAATCTTTCATTATTAGATACACAAAGATTTGTTACATTAATATTGGTGAAGGTCAATAAGAATTGGATTGTTTAATTGTAGGCAAGATTTGTAAACATTTCTCTTTCTTGTCCACATAATATAAACTAAGATTTTATGAGAGGCATGTTGCCTGACCCGACCATCAACATCCGGTGACGCTTACCAATGGCTTTTTAGCTACGTCTCTTTATCAGATCTGTTCTACGTCTTCTATCTCATTTTGGTATTTCCTTTGATGATATGATCATTGAATAAAAGTGCACTTGGGAACTTAACGTATTTCATTTTCCTGTTGATTTTTGCATATATCGTGAGAGATTCTGTTAAATAGCATTCGTGGTAATATTCATAAATGCAGACTACTACTAAAGGTTTTCGACCACCTTGTTTTCCAGACTCTCAAACAACCCATTCTTTAAGTCACAGTTGAAATGTTCGTGAAGGTATAGATTTCATCAACGGCATCAAATATCTTTTTACTCAGTTGCTCATTATATTCAACTTAGTTAAACCTTAACACCAAACAATTATGTCAGACGTATCAATTTTATTCAAAGGTGCATCGATGACGTCTTAATCCTGAAATGGCATAAATCAGCTTCAAGGAAAAGCACACACAATACTTTTCTACATAATAAGGAAGACATTCAGTTAATAGTATTCAACTGGTATTTCAACTATACTACCTCTGCGTACCAAGCTCTTTGTTGTATATCAAATGACTTATATTTCTTTCTTTATATCCCCTGATGATGTGATTATTACACGAAATTTCACTTGGGAAATGATCTAATTTCATTTCCCTGGATTTGGATGTGGCTAGGGAGTTGTGGTTTCGATGCATCACAGCTAGAAACTGAATATGAACGAATGTGCCTTCATTTGTCTGTTTTTCCCGGCAACAGGTGGTAGCGATGTTATATCCTTTGGGACGGGGTAGCGCCAGGAAAGGATGAAGGCAAGGAAGTATGAATATGTACTTGAGTATATATGTTATGTCTGTGTATGTGTATCTATATGTATGTATATGTTATATGTTCACTTAAACGAGATCTTAAGTCATTACCTGTCTGTCCCAAGTAAAACGAACGTTCTGCAAGGGATTCTGTAAACTATAGTATTGTCATTACTTGAGCTGTTCTTAATCAACATTTTACTTACAGTGCTCTTATAAAAAAAAAAGATTTTACATCAAATATCCTAAGCAGTGGAATGATAGATTCAAATGGTTTGTGATAGGGTTAACAATGAATATTAGTGGAAGACCTTCTATCATGCGTCACGTTATCATAATAAGCCTTTCTAGCTTTTGTCTTACATTTGTCCAGTACTTCGGAAATATAGCAAAGATTCTTATTGATGGTATCATTATTAGTAAAGCACTTATCCAGAATTTTTTGGGCTGACAGTTCGTAAAGCTTTCAGATATATGGAATACAATATAGACTGTTTGATACTAAATCTATGACCTGAGTGAAAGTGAACATAGAACATTATATTAGCTGGCTTTCTGTAGAAGTTATATTTAGAACACTACTCTTCCCTATGACTCAGTGCATCCTATCACAAACCTTTTGACCCAATCATTCCACTGCTTAGGCTATTTGATGTAAAATTAGTTTTTCCTTATGATTGCACTGTAAAGAAAAAGTTGATTAAGAACATCTCAAGCAATGACAACAGAATTACTTGCAGAAATGTAGTTCGTTTTACATTTTTGTACCTTCCAAAAGAAATATACTATTACGTTTTCTAAGATTCGCAGAATGATGCAAATCTTCTGTTCTTTTATTATGTTTTTGACATTATTTTTTTTTTTTTTTTTTTATACTTTGTCGCTGTCTCCCGCGTTTGCGAGGTAGCGCAAGGAAACAGACGAAAGAAATGGCCCAACCCCCCCCATACACATGTACATACACACGTCCACACACGCAAATATACATACCTACACAGCTTTCCTTGGTTTACCCCGGACGCTTCACATGCCTTGATTCAATCCACTGACAGCACGTCAACCCCTGTATACCACATCGCTCCAATTCACTCTATTCCTTGCCCTCCTTTCACCCTCCTGCATGTTCAGGCCCCGATCACACAAAATCCTTTTCACTCCATCTTTCCACCTCCAATTTGGTCTCCCTCTTCTCCTCGTTCCCTCCACCTCCGACACATATATCCTCTTGGTCAATCTTTCCTCACTCATTCTCTCCATGTGCCCAAACCATTTCAAAACACCCTCTTCTGCTCTCTCAACCACGCTCTTTTTATTTCCACACATCTCTCTTACCCTTACGTTACTTACTCGATCAAACCACCTAACACCACACATTGTCCTCAAACATCTCATTTCCAGCACATCCATCCTCCTGCGCACAACTCTATCCATAGCCCACGCCTCGCAACCATACAACATTGTTGGAACTACTATTCCTTCAAACATACCCATTTTTGCTTTCCGGGATAATGTTCTCGACTTCCACACATTTTTCAAGGCTCCCAAAATTTTCGCCCCCTCCCCCACCCTATGATCCACTTCCGCTTCCATGCTTCCATCCGCTGACAGATCCACTCCCAGATATCTAAAACACTTCACTTCCTCCAGTTTTTCTCCATTCAAACTCACCTCCCAATTGACTTGACCCTCAACCCTACTGTACCTAATAACCTTGCTCTTATTCACATTTACTCTTAACTTTCTTCTTCCACACACTTTACCAAACTCCGTCACCAGCTTCTGCAGTTTCTCACATGAATCCGCCACCAGCGCTGTATCATCAGCGAACAACAACTGACTCACTTCCCAAGCTCTCTCATCCCCAACAGACTTCATACTTGCCCCTCTTTCCAAGACTCTTGCATTTACCTCCCTAACAACCCCATCCATAAACAAATTAAACAACCATGGAGACATCACACACCCCTGCCGCAAACCTACATTCACTGAGAACCAATCACTTTCCTCTCTTCCTACACGTACACATGCCTTACATCCTCGATAAAAACTTTTCACTGCTTCTAACAACTTGCCTCCCACACCATATATTCTTAATACCTTCCACAGAGCATCTCTATCAACTCTATCATATGCCTTCTCCAGATCCATAAATGCTACATACAAATCCATTTGCTTTTCTAAGTATTTTTCACATACATTCTTCAAAGCAAACACCTGATCCACACATCCTCTACCACTTCTGAAACCACACTGCTCTTCCCCAATCTGATGCTCTGTACATGCCTTCACCCTCTCAATCAATACCCTCCCATATAATTTACCAGGAATACTCAACAAACTTATACCTCTGTAATTTGAGCACTCACTCTTATCCCCTTTGCCTTTGTACAATGGCACTATGCACGCATTCCGCCAATCCTCAGGCACCTCACCATGAGTCATACATACATTAAATAACCTTACCAACCAGTCAACAATACAGTCACCCCCTTTTTTAATAAATTCCACTGCAATACCATCCAAACCTGCTGCCTTGCCGGCTTTCATCTTCCGCAAAGCTTTCACTACCTCTTCTCTGTTTACCAAATCATTTTCCCTAACCCTCTCACTTTGCACACCACCTCGACCCAAACACCCTATATCTGCCACTCTGTCATCAGACACATTCAACAAACCTTCAAAATACTCATTCCATCTCCTTCTCACATCACCACTACTTGTTATCACCTCCCCATTTACGCCCTTCACTGAAGTTCCCATTTGCTCAATTAGTATTAAAGCACTGTAAAAATTATAGGTATTACTTTTCTGTGTAAAGAAGCGCTTGTTATGTTAATACAGTAATTTTGGGAGCAGGAGCTAAATTGCCGAAACGCAGATTCGGTCGCTGCTTGCTAAGTAAATAAACGTACGTTACTAAGTAAATAAACGTATGCACTGACTTCTCTATTTAATCAGGTTGTATTTACGCTTACTGTTGTCATCTATCCTTGTTCAATTGTTATATCAAAGGATGAAGGTGTAGGCATTATTAATAACCAGGAATAGAACGGTACGTAATAAGTTGATGTTTTTTTTTTTTTTTTTTTTTTTTTTTCATACTATTCGCCATTTCCGCGATAGCGAGGTAGCGTTAAGAACAGAGGACTGGGCCTTTTTTGGAATATCCTCACCTGGCCCCCTCTGTTCCTTCTTTTGGAAAAAAAAAAAAAAAAAAAAAAAAAAAAAAGTTGATGTAAATTTCAGATTTAGAACAAATGTTTCGGCGACTAGTCCGCCACAATGTCCATCTTATGTTCTGACCATATATATATTTTTTTGTTATTACTCGCAATACACTATTTGGTTGATTGTTTCATGTATGTTAGTAATCTTGATCTATTCATATATTGAAATGTGATAAGCATGAATTTGGGTTTGGTGTTTAGAGATGTAACTCGATTTTTACCTCGAGGTAGCGGCGTTTACATAGCGTTGCAGTCCTAGCCTATCAACGGAAACGGTTATCTCAGGACAAACCTGGGCTAACGTGTTAAGGGGTCGAAACCCACCGTAGTTGAGGCGGTTGGGATTGAACCATGTGGAGGCCTGTTCCGGCAGAAATCATTCCAGTGGCAAAGCTCAACCAAACCAAGCGAAGGGCTCAAAACAAAGTTCAGATTGTCCTCATTGGCAAAATGTAGGTGATAAGGTGCAAGGTCATTCACAAACAAATGTGACAGTCAGGTTCTAACAGGAGAGGCCGCCAGTGCGATGTGGGTAAACAGATCTTTTAAAATTTCAATGTAGAATACCTTAAAAAGTCAGCTGCAATAACTGTTGCTTGGGGGAAGCCTCAGAATATCTACAGTGAGATAAGAGGCACCAGGTACAGTGAGGTTAGAAATATGTGTGGTTAAGTTTTAAACCATTTATGGATGTAGGGTAGATATCACTGGCAGGGGGTCATATGAGGAAAATTACAATCCTTAGGGACACCGGAGCTAACTAAATATTAGTCGTCAAGGAATTGCTAGAGTGGACTTCTGGTGAGGAGGCTAGTGCTAAGGGTTAGGAGCAGGACTGACCGTTAAAGTCGGTGTAAGTGATGAGCTTCCTATCGATGGAGTGGACATGTTGTTAGGAAATGATTTGGCTGGAGACAGAGTAGTTCCAGTGTCAAACATGATTGATAATCCTCTTGACCTTGTTGAACATAATTCTTTTGGTTTGTTTGATCCTGAAACAAAGGTTGGTGTCTCCGTTCCTAAAACTGATAGAAGAGAAAATTCTGATGACGGAAAGGGGTACTAATGCATACTTGTCAGACTTGCACTGCATGTTATGATTGTTGCAGTGCGAGGAATACTGATGCATATCCTGCTTATGTTGTTACTAGAGCTATGACTCAGAGATGTAAAGTTGCCCATAGTCCTGGCTGGTAGTGTTGTTAGTTCTAACATTCAGGTAGGTTTGAACCTCGAGAGGATCGACTCGTAGATCCGAATCATACACAAGGGATAGGGAAGCGAGGGGGATCAGGGGGTTTGACCGATGGTGGAGGTAAAGGAAGGGCAGAGTGGTCAAGGGGTTAGCAAAGGCAAAGTTGATATTACACAAAGTAGCAGACATGTTACGATTACATCACCTAAGGAATAGAATACGATTTCTTAGGAAGATTGCAATTACGATTACAATTACAATTACGATGGTGGAGGTAAGGGAAGGGCAGAGTGGTCAAGGGGTTAGCAAAGGCAAAGTTGATATTACACAAAGTAGCAGACATATTACGATTACATCACCTAAGGAATCGAATACGATTTCGTAGGAAGATTGCAATTACGATTACGATTCCACCCACAAAGCCTTGTAATTCATTACGATACATATTACATTATCAGAGGAAAACAAGACCAAGCAGCTATAACTAGATTCAATGTAACTTGATATAAAAAGTGTATTTTCAAACATACAATAATCTGTTCTCATTCCCAGGTTTCCTGTCCTCTGCTAATAGCGTAACACTTGGATTATAGACTTTTCTCGGGTACTTTTTGTATGATCTTTATAGTTAAGTCACACTCACAATCTTAGTATAGGCCTATTCCATTTTGTATTTTCCCCCTACTTCACTATTTTCTGTGGAGAGCATGAACTTCAAAGCTACCATGTAATCATGATGTAATCATGATTACGATTACTCTACAGTGGAATCAATTACGATTACTTTGGCTTTGGAGACAATGGAATCTAGCACAAATACGACTCCTCAAAAAGAAGGAATCGATATCAATCATTACGATTCCTGAGTACGATTACATCGTGTCTGCAACGTAATGCTAAATGATGGGTATAAGTACTAGTTACGAGAGCGAAACAAATAATGAATTATGACAAGTATTAACCATTATATTTTGGCACCGACATCAAATTGCTCCTCCATCTGCTCTCTCTCTCTCTCTCTCTCTCTCTCTCTCTCTCTCTCTCTCTCTCTCTCTCTCTCTCTCTCTCTCTCTTCTCCTTCCAATTTCGTGCATGTTTTTCTCTACATTTGGAAATTTTTGAAAATACTGCTAGCTATTCGGAGGGTGATAATGATAGGGAGTTGCTCATTTTACGACAGGATGACTTTAACTAATGAGAAACTTGTTTACAGTCTACCTAATCCTCGTGATTATAATCCTTTTCACCTTGATTATCCATGATGAGGAGCTACCATATGGATGTTTACGCAGTGACCACCATCACTGCAACAACCTCATCAACACGGCACTACAATAGTTATCTGTCGCTGTTGCACCCTCTGCATTTGTCCCACAACTTGCAGTGCCTCGTACCCCTAGTGAGCTTCTCATACTGTCAGCTACAAGCTCATCATTAGGGATCAGTAGATTGAAGAATATGGTTGACCGCCCGGGTCTCTCTCATTGTAGAGATATGCTCGTTAGCGCTTTGTCACTGAACCGCTCAGGTGTTCCTTTTGAATAAATCGCAGTCATGAACCTAGCTGATTATCCCGATGAAAGGCAAACTTTAAATGCACTACAAGTAATATTTCATAATCTGCATTTTCTAAGTTGAAGAAAGTAAACCATCTTCCATTAGAGCCTCACCCTTTCCTGTATGACAATTATAATTAACGCTCAACTACTTGTATCATAACATCCCTAACTTTTTGTTTATTAAATTTCCAATTGGCGTGAGTATCCAAGAATGTAATATATTAATCGTTTTCATTAGGTCGTAAATGTTGCAATGACCAGGCAACGAAATCAAGATGATATCATTGTTACATGAGTTGAAATTATCAATAATGTTGCCCTGAATTTCGTTTAACTCAGTATAAACAGAGTCTATAGCTTTAAAAGCTGATAACGAATCGGTAAATTATTGATTTGATATGAATTGAATTAATTATATAATCTATGGCCTTATCAATGGCAAATGATTACCGCACAGAAAACAGATGTACGGTTTGGCAGCGTTTCACGCTTGTTTTGTTGGGTTTAACGGCCAGCGACCTATAAGTAAGGTCATTAGGCCTGCAACCCTGCTTGATTTTTCACTGCAAAGTCCCTACATAATGATTGCATCAATACCCGTAATTCCTTTCCAGTCCTATGGGGGACTTGAAAAAAAAATGGAAGAAAAGTTGGTGAGAATTGTGTCAACGTGGCAGCAAACACCACCCAGTCTGCACAACATCCCCTGCGCAGCTGCCAGAAGAACTGAGAAAAAGATAGGCTAGAGATAGTCCTTCACCATAACATGAAACACATATAAATCATGACATAACAACTTCGGCAACTCGTCAGCTGGACACCATAACGGAACCAGCTCCAAGCCGAACAACCCCCGATCCAGGCCAGCAGCATACTGAGCAAATTGCTTCCCCCACCACACAACCAGCTCAGAGCGAAAGCAGCCATGTACCGAGGCCAGCTCCGGCACAGAGTCGAACCAACGATCCACCTTACATCATCATCATTATTTCCATTTCCTTGAGGAAGATAAACAATTTGTTAATTATGTTGTTATTGTCACCAACTAGATTGTAGATGATGAAGTTTGTTTCCTTATTTTTGAAATAATTCATCAGCCTGTTTCTGTTTTGATGATATTTGGTACATTGTATAAGAAGGTGGTATATTGTTGAGTTGGTTCGGCAGGTTTCACATCATGCTGAAAAGTTTCTGTTCATATACGGTTGTAGGTGGGCGCTGTAGGTGCAATTGAGGCGTAGACGGGCTAGGATGACTTCCTCTCTTCTGTTCTTCCTTCACGAGGTCGTCCAGTCCGCTACTTGTGATTTGAATTTTCTAGGTATTGTCAGGCTGGTCCACTGATTTTGCCACAGAAGAAATATTGAAATCTTTCCTTAGGAAAGGTATGATCCCGAGGGATCGGAACGGCCTCCTCGAGTTCTGAGGTCGACTTAGCCAACCGGTCTGCCTGTTGCAATGACCAGGCACCCAATTCAAGGTGATATCTTTATTACATGAGTTTGTTCTATTGATATTGTTGCCCTGAATTTCATTTGACTCGGCATATCCAGAATCTATAGGTTTAATAGCTACAACGAAGCGGTAAAAATTACTGATTTAATATGAATTGAATTAATCTGGTGCACCGTAGTACCTCACTCTCCGGTGCGTTCCTTTTCGTCGCAGGGAGCCAGTTGGTCTTAGTTTTTATTCTTGACTGCTCCCAAGTAGCAAGTTTATTTCTAACCAGCGTGTCCACTTGCACTTTGGGACCAGAATTCTCACTGAGGAAGTGTATTCTGAGAGCCAGGGGCCTGACGCCTCTGTCGACGAATTGTTCGTATCATTGTGCCAGGCGACAGGCAGTAGTATTTCCTCTCCTGGTCATCACAATACCACACTTTAACGTTAATTCATCTCGACGCAGCCGGAGAGGAGGTACATTTGTCTCAACTTCCAGTCGTGGAACCCTGGTACATGACAGAGCTCCAAGACATTCGCAGGCATTTATTCAGTAGCACATCCAATCTTCTCAGGGTATAATCGCTCGCCGAAGCATACACCTGAGAGCCATAGTCTAGTTTACTTCTAATAACATTAATAAAGATTTCCTGTCGGCTCCCCAAAATGAACCCGAGAGATACTTAAGAATAATCAACCTTTTATCACAATTTGCAATCAAATAATCTATTTGCTTTTTCCATAAACCATGGAAAGTTGTGTGGGGCCTGGATGTGGAAAGGGAGCTGTGGTTTCGGTGCATTATTACATGACAGCTAGAGACTGAGTGTGAACGAATGTGGCCTTTCTTGTCTTTTCCTAGCGCTACTTCGCACACATGAGGGGGAGGGGGTTGGATATTCCATGTGTGGCGAGGTGGCGATGGGAATGAATAAAGGTACACTGTATGAATTATGTACATGTGTATATATGTATATGTCTGTGTGTGTATATATATGTGTACATTGAGATGCATCGGTATGCATATTTGCGTGTTTGGACGTGTATGTACATATATGTGTATGTGGGTGGGTTGGGCCATTCTTTCGTCTGTTTCCTTGCGCTACCTCGCTAACGCGGGAGACAGCGACAAATAAAAATAAATAAATAAATATATATATATATATATATATATATATATATATATATATATATATATATATATATATATATATGACTGAGTTTGGTAAAGTGTGTGAAACAAGAAAGTTAAGAGTAAATGTGAATAAGAGCAAGGTTATTAGGTTCAGTAGGGTTGAGGGTCAAGTCAATTGGGAGGTGAGTTTGAATGGAGAAAAACTGGAGGAAGTGAAGTGTTTTAGATATCTGGGAGTGGATCTGGCAGCGGATGGAACCATGGAAGCGGAAGTGGATCATAGGGTGGGGGAGGGGGCGAAAATTCTGGGAGCCTTGAAGAATGTGTGGAAGTCGAGAACATTATCTCGGAAAGCAAAAATGGGTATGTTTGAAGGAATAGTGGTTCCAACAATGTTGTATGGTTGCGAGGCGTGGACTATGGATAGAGTTGTGCGCAGGAGGATGGATGTGCTGGAAATGAGATGTTTGAGGACAATGTGTGGTGTGAGGTGGTTTGATCGAGTAAGTAACGTAAGGGGAAGAGAGATGTGTGGAAATAAAAAGAGCGTAGTTGACAGAGCAGAAGAGGGTGTTTTGAAATGGTTTGGTCACATGGAGAGAATGAGTGAGGAAAGATTGACGAAGAGGATATATGTGTCGGAGGTGGAGGGAACGAGGAGAAGAGGGAGACCAAATTGGAGGTGGAAAGATGGAGTGAAAAAGATTTTGTGTGATCGGGGCCTGAACATGCAGGAGGGTGAAAGGAGGGCAGGGAATAGAGTGAATTGGAGCGATGTGGTATACCGGGGTTGACGTGCTGTCAGTGGATTGAATCAAGGCATGTGAAGCGTCTGGGGTAAACCATGGAAAGCTGTGTATTTATGTATATTTGCGTGTGTGTGGACTTACGTATATACATGTGTATGGGGTGGGTTGGGCCATTTCTTTCGCCTGTTTCCTTGCGCTACCTCGCAAACGCGGGAGACAGCGACAAAGTAAAAAAAGAAAAGAAAAAAAAAAAATATATATATATATATATATATATATATATATATATATATATATATATATATATATAAATATAAATGTATTATACATATATATATATATATATATATATATATATATATATATATATATATATATATATATATATATATATATATATATATATATATATATATATATATATATATATTTATATATATATATATATATATATATATATATATATATATATATATATATATATATATATATATATATATATATATATATATATATATCACCTCCCCATTTGCGCCCTTCACTGAAGTTCCCATTTGCTCCCTCATCTTACGCACTTTATTTACCTCCTTCCAGAACATCTTTTTATTCTCCCTAAAATTTAATGATACTCTCTCACCCCAACTCTCATTTGCCCTTTTTTTTCACCTCTTGCACCTTTCTCTTGACCTCTTGTCTCTTTCTTTTATACATCTCCCACTCAATTGCATTTTTTCCCTGCAAAAATCGTCCAAATGCCTCTCTCTTCTCTTTCACTAATACTCTTACTTCTTCATCCCACCACTCACTACCCTTTCTAATCAACCCACCTCCCACTCTTCTCATGCCACAAGCATCTTTTGCGCAATCCATCACTGATTCCCTAAATACAACCCATTCCTCCCCCACTCCCCTTGCTTCCATTGTTCTCACTTTTTCCATTCTGTACTCAGTCTCTCCTGGTACTTCCTCACACAGGTCTCCTTCTCAAGCTAACTTACTCTCACCACCCTCTTCGCCCCAACATTCACTCTTCTTTTCTGAAAACCCATACAAATCTTCACCTTAGCCTCCACAAGATAATGATCAGACATCCCTCCAGTTGCACCTCTCAGCACATTAACATCCAAAAGTCTCTCTTTCGCACGCCTGTCAATTAACACGTAATCCAATAACGCTCTCTGGCCATCTCTCCTACTTACATAAGTATACTTATGTATATCTCGCTTTTTAAACCAGGTATTCCCAATCATCAGTCAAGTAGTGGTGATGTGAGAAGGAGATGGAGTGAGTATTTTGAAGGTTTGTTGAATGTGTTTGATGATGGAGTGGCAGATATAGGGTGTTTTGATCGAGGTGGTGTGCAAAGTGAGAGGGTTAGGGAAAATGATTTGGTAAACAGAGAAGAGGTAGTGAAAGCTTTGCGGAAGATGAAAGCCGGCAAGACAGCAGGTTTGGATGGTATTGCAGTGGAATTTATTAAAAAAGGGGGTGACTGTATTGTTGACTGGTTGGTAAGGTTATTTAATGTATGTATGACTCATGGTGAGGTGCCTGAGGATTGGCGGAATGCGTGCATAGTACCATTGTACAAAGGCAAAGGGGATAAGAGTGAGTGCTCAAATTACAGAGGTATAAGTTTGTTGAGTATTCCTGGTAAATTATATGGGAGGGTATTGATTGAGAGGGTGAAGGCATGTACAGAGCATCAGATTGGGGAAGAGCAGTGTGGTTTCAGAAGTGGTAGAGGATGTGCGGATCAGGTGTTTGCTTTGAAGAATGTCTGTGAGAAATACTTAGAAAAGCAAATGGATTTGTATGTAGCATTTATGGATCTGGAGAAGGCATATGATAGAGTTGATAGAGATGCTCTGTGGAAGGTATTAAGAATATATGGTGTGGGAGGAAAGTTGTTAGAAGCAGTGAAAAGTTTTTATCGAGGATGTAAGGCATGTGTACGTGTAGGAGGAGAGGAAAGTGATTGGTTCTCAGTGAATATAGGTTTGCGGCAGGGGTGTGTGATGTCTCCATGGTTGTTTAATTTGTTTATGGATGGGGTTGTTAGGGAGGTAAATGCAAGAGTCTTGGAAAGAGGGGCAAGTATGAAGTCTGTTGGGGATGAGAGAGCTTGGGAAGTGAGTCAGTTGTTGTTCGCTGATGACACAGCGCTGGTGGCTGATTCATGTGAGAAACTGCAGAAGCTGGTGACTGAGTTTGGTAAAGTGTGTGGAAGAAGAAAGTTAAGAGTAAATGTGAATAAGAGCAAGGTTATTAGGTACAGTAGGGTTGAGGGTCAAGTCAATTGGGAGGTGAGTTTGAATGGAGAAAAACTGGAGGAAGTGAAGTGTTTTAGATATCTGGGAGTGGATCTGCCAGCGGATGGAACTATGGAAGCGGAAGAGGATCATAGGGTGGGAGAGGGGGCGAAAATTCTGGGGGCCTTGAAGAATGTGTGGAAGTCGAGAACATTATCTCGGAAAGCAAAAATGGGTATGTTTGAAGGAATAGTGGTTCCAACAATGTTGTATGGTTGCGAGGCGTGGGCTATGGATAGAGTTGTGCGCAGGAGGATGTATGTGCTGGAAATGAGATGTTTGAGGACAATGTGTGGTTTGAGGTGGTTTGATCGAGTGAGTAACGTAAGGGTAAGAGAGATGTGTGGAAATAAAAAGAGCGTGGTTGAGAGAGCAGAAGAGGGTGTTTTGAAGTGGTTTGGGCACATGGAGAGGATGAGTGAGGAAAGATTGACCAAGAGGATATATGTGTCGGGGGTGGAGGGGGCAAGGAGAAGTGGGAGACCAAATTGGAGGTGGAAAGAAGGAGTGAAAAAGATTTTGTGTGATCGGGGCCTGAACATGCAGGAGGGTGAAAGGAGGGCAAGGAATAGAGTGAATTGGAGCGATGTGGTATACCGGGGTTGACGTGCTGTCAGTGGATTGAATCAAGGCATGTGAAGCGTCTGGGGTAAACCATGGAAAGCTGTGTAGGTATGTATATTTGCGTGTGTGGACGTATGTATATACATGTGTATGGGAGGGGGTTGGGCCATTCCTTTCGTCTGTTTCCTTGCGCTACCTCGCAAACGCGGGAGACAGCGACAAAGTATAAAAAATATATATATATATATATATATATATATATATATATATATATATATATATATATATATATATATATATATATATATATATATATATATATATATATATATATATATATAAGTATATATATATATATATATATATATATATATATATATATATATATATATATATATATATATATATATATATATATATATTTATTTATTTTATTTATTTTGCTTTGTCGCTGTCTCCCGCGTTTGCGAGGTAGCGCATGGAAACAGACGAAAGATATGCCCCAACCCACCCCCATACACATGTATATACATAAACGTCCAAACACGCAAATATACATACCTATACATCTCAATGTACACATATATATACACAAACATACACATACGTATATACCCATGCACACAATTCACACTGTCTGCCTTTATTCATTCCCATCGCCACCTCGCCACACATGGAATACCATCCCCCTCACCCTTGTGTGTGCGAGGTAGCGCTAGGAAAAGGCAACAAAGGCCCCATTCGTTTACACTCAGTCTCTAGCTGTCATGCAATAATGCCCGAAACCACAGCTCCCTTTCTACATCCAGGCCCCACACAACTTTCCATGGTTTACCCGAGACGCTTCACACGCCCTGATTAAATCCACTGACAGCACGTCAACCCCGGTATACCACATCGATCTAATTTACTCTATTCCTTGCCCGCCTTTCACCCTCCTGCATGTTCAGGCCCCGATCACTCAAAATCTTTTTCACTCCATCTTTCCAACTCCAATTTGGTCTCCCACTTCTCGTTCCCTTCACCACCGACACATATATCCTTTTGGTCAATCTTTCCTCACTCATTCTCTCTATGTGCCCAAACCATTTCAAACCACTCTCTTCTGCTCTCTCAACCACGCTCTTTTTATTTCCACACATCTCTCTTACCCATACATTCCTTACTCGATCAAACCACCTCACACCACACATTGTCCTCAAACATCTCATTTCCAGCACATCCATCCTCCTGCGCACAACTCTATCCATAGCCCACGCCTCGCAACCATACAACATTGTTGGAACCACTATTCCTTCAAACATACCCATTTTTGCTTTCCGAGATAATGTTCTCGACTTCCACACATTCTTCAAGGCCCCCAGAATTTTCGCCCCCTCTCCCACCCTATGATCCACTTCCGCTTCCATGGTTCCATCCGCTGCCAGATCCACTCCCAGATATCTAAAACACTTCACTTCCTCCAGTTTTTCTCCATTCAAACTCACCTCCCAATTGACTTGACCCTCAACACTACTGTACCTAATAACCTTGCTCTTATTCACATTTACTCTTAACTTTCTTCTTCCACACACTTTACCAAACTCAGTCACCAGCTTCTGCAGTTTCACACATGAATCAGCCACCAGCGCTGTGTCATCAGCGAACAACAACTGACTCACTTCCCAAGCTCTCTCATCCCCAACAGACTTCATACTTGCCCCTCTTTCCAAAACTCTTGCATTTACCTCCCTAACAACCCCATCCATAAACAAATTAAACAACCATGGAGACATCACACACCCCTGCCGCAAACCTACATTCACTGAGAACCAATCACTTTCCTCTCTTCCTACACGTACACATGCCTTACATCCTCGATAAAAACTTTTCACTGCTTCTAACAACTTGCCTCCCACACCATATATTCTTAATACCTTCCACAGAGCATCTCTATCAACTCTATCATATGCCTTCTCCAGATCCATAAATGCTACATACAAATCCATTTGCTTTTCTAAATATTTCTCACATACATTCTTCAAAGCAAACACTTGATCCACACATCCTCTACCACTTCTGAAAGCACACTGCTCTTCCCCAATCTGATGCTCTGTACATGCCTTCACCCTCTCAATCAATACCCTCCCATATAATTTACCAGGAATACTCAACAAACTTATACCTCTGTAATTTGAGCACTCACTCTTATCCCCTTTGCCTTTGTTCAATGGCAATATGCACGCATTCCGCCAATCCTCAGGCACCTAACCATGAGCCATACATACATTAAATAACCTTACCAACCAGTCAACAATACAGTCACCCCGTTTTTTCTTAATAAATTCCACTGCAATGCCATCAAAACCTGCTGCCTTGCCGGCTTTCATCTTCCGCAAAGCTTTTACAACCTCTTCTCGTTTTTCCAAATCATTTTCCCTATTATATATATATATATATATATATATATATATATATATATATATATATATATATATATATATATATATATATATATATACATTCAATCCACTGACAGCACGTCAACCCCGGTATACCACATCGCTCCAATTCACTCTATTCCTTGCCCTCCTTTCACCCTCCTGCATGTTCAGGCCCCGATCACACAAAATCTTTTTCACTCCATCTTTCCACCTCCAATTTGGTATCCCCCTTCTCCTCGTTCCCTCCACTTCCGACACATATATTCTCTTGGTCAATCTTTCCTCACTCATTCTCTCCATGTGCCCGAACCATTTTAAAACACCCTCTTCTGCTCTCTCAACCACGCTCTTTTTATTTCCAGACATCTCTCTTACCCTTACGTTACTTACTCGATCAAACCACCTCACACCACACATTGTCCTCAAACATCTCATTTCCAGCACATCCATCCTCATGCGCACAACTCTATCCATAGCCCACGCCTCGCAACCATACAACATTGTTGGAACCACTATTCCTTCAAACATACCCATTTTTGCTTTCCGAGATAATGTTCTCGGAAAGCTGTGTAGGTATGTATATTTGCGTGTGTGGACGTATGTATATACATGTGTATGGGGGTGGGTTGGGCCATTTCTTTCGTCTGTTTCCTTGCGCTACCTCGCAAACGCGGGAGACAGCGACAAAGCAAAAAAAAAAAAAAGAAAAATATATATATATATATATATATATATATATATATATATATATATATATATATATATATATATATATATATATATATATATATATATATATATATATAGGGTTTAGGGTCAAGTCAATTGGGAGGTAAGTTTGAATGGAGAAAAACTGGAGGAAGTAAAGTGTTTTAGATATTTGGGAGTGGATCTGGCAGCGGATGCATCCGTGGAAGCAGAAGTGAATCATAGGGTGGAGGAGGGGGTGAAAATCCTGGCAGCCTTGAAGAATGTTTGGAAGTCGAAAACATTATCTCCGAAAGCAAAAATGAGTATGTTTGAAGGAATAGTGGTTCCAACAATGTTGCATGGCTGCGAAGCGTGGGCTATGGATAGAGTTGTGCGGAGGAGGGTGGATGTGCTGGAAATGAGATGTTTAAGGACAATATGTGGTGTGAGGTGGTTTGATCGAGTAAATAATGGAAGGGTAAGAGAGATGTTTGGAAATAAAAAGAGCGTGGTTGAGAAAGCAGAAGAGGGTGTTTGGAAATGGTATGGGCACATGGGAAGAATGAGTGAGGAAAGATTGACCAAGAGGATATACGTGTCGGAGGTGGAGGGATCGAGAAGTGGGAGACCAAATTGGAGGTGGAAAGATTAAGTGAAAAAGATTTTCAGTGATCGGGGCCTGAGCATGCAGGTGGGTGAAAGGTGGGTAATGAACAGATTGAATTGAATCGATGTGGTATACCGGGGTCGACCTGCTGTCTATGGATTGAATCACTGCATGTGAAGCGTTTTGGGTAAACCATGGATACTTCTGTGAGGCCTGGATGTGGAAAGGGAGGTGTGGTTTCGGGCATTATTGCATGACAGCTAGAGACTGAGTGTGAATGAATCGGGCCTTTGTTGTCTTTTCCTAACGCTACCTCGCACACATGAGGGGGAAAGGGGATGTTATTCCATGTGTGGCGAGGTGGCGATGGGAAGGAATAAATGCAGACTGTGAATTGTGTGCATGTGTATATATGCATGTGTCTGTGTGTGTTTATATATGTGTACATTGAGATGTATGGTATATATATTTGCGTGTGTGGACGTGTATGTATATACAGGTGTATGGGGGTGGGTTGGGCCATTTCTTTCGTCTGTTTCCTTGCGATACCTCGCAAACGCAGGAGACAGCGACAAAGCCAAATAAATATATATATATATATATATATATATATATATATATATATATATATATATATATATATATATATATATATTAATTTGTTTATATATTTCATTTTTTTATCATTGTTTCTTATCGACATTTTTATCATTTTTTCAAGACAGCTAGAGAGTGAGTGTTTAAAGAATGTGGCCTTTGTTTTCTTTTCCTAGCGCTACCTCGCGCACATGCGGGGGGAATGAGTTGTTATTTCATGTGTGGCGGGTTGGCGATGGGCATGAGTAATGGCAAACCGTATGAATTATATACATGTGTATTTATGTATATGTCTGTTTATATATATGTATACGTTGAGATGTATACGTATGTATATTTGCGAGTGTGGACGTTATGTATGTACATGTGTATGTGGGTGGGTTGGGCCATTCTTTCGTCTTTTTCCTTGCGCTATCTAGCTAACGCGAGAGACAGCGACAAAAGTGAGATATATATATATATATATATATATATATATATATATATATATATATATATATATATATATATATATATGAATTTCCCAGCTAGATGTATACTGAATACAGTAGGCTCCACCACACATAAATTGTCAAAATGGTTAGTTTCTTTTTTAAGCCTTTTAGTGGGTAAGGTATCATATTCTAATATCATGAATAATGTCAATTTAGTCAACAAGCTAAACTATATCAATAATAATTTTGATTTGAAACTAGTTAGCTTTGATTTTTCCTCAATTTTCACTAAAGTTCCAGTTGATGACCCTTTAGAATATTCATTTGATGTCTTGAATGATATCTATTTCCCTGTTTCAAAGTCTGTTTTCACTGAACTGATTAAATTCTGTATAAAGGGCTGTGTATTTCAATTCAATGGAGACTATTATGCTCAAAAACTTGGTATGGCAATGGGTAGCCCTCTTTCACCTGTACTAGGTAATCTTTATATGGAATTTTTTTGCAACAAAATTGCTTAAGGATATCTTATCTTCTAATGCAATTTGGTTTAGGTATGTAGATGATATTCTTTGTGTTTGGCCAAGAAATGAAAATTTGCAAATATTTCTACCCATACTTAACAGAAAACCTACCAATTTATGCTCATATATCCATTATTACTCATCTCAACATGACAGAGTTAAATTTTCTTCATTTCAATATATGTTCCTTTGGGCATTACGTATTTGCAGTCCAGAGTTTATTGATGATAAGTTTGAGGAGATATAGTAGATTGTATCTATATTGAGGTACCCTAGATCTTTCATTGATTAATCCCTTAAGTTAGCAAAGAAATCATTTTATAGAGTTGAGCCCAAACCTTCCATTGACACCAAGAATCTTTTAGTTCTCCCTTCTAATGATAATTCTACTTTACTTCCCATGTTGCTTAAATCTTTTAATGTAAATGTTGCCTTCACCAACAATGATACTATAAAGAATATGTTAATCAGGAATTAAACAGAAAATTCTATTTGATGCATCTATAAAGTGACATGTGGAAATTGTGATGAATTTTATGTTGGGCAGACGAGTAAGGATCTTTCTGTTAGACTTAAGCAACATAAATATAGTATAAGAACGGGACAAGAATCAAATGCCTTGTTCAATCATGTTAAAAACTATGATCATTGTATTGACTGGAATAAGGCAACCTCAGTTATTAACTCTAACTCTTTTTCCGCGAGAAATATCATTGAATCTTCCATCATTGAACAGAAAAAGATTTAAAATCTTGATATTAGTGATAGTCTATACAAATTAGATAACTTTATTGTTGATAAAATTTGTAAAATGATAGGTTTTTGAGCGCTCGTTGTATGTTTTGGACAATCACATGTTTACCAAATGGTGCCCTAGCTTCGTCTCTTCCATGCATATCAACTGACTTATATTTCTCTCTTGCGTCTCCCCTGCACTTGGGAAATTTTCGAGTTTCATTTTCCCCGTGACCTCAGAGGAATATCTTGATCACTTCCAAAATTGTGATCCTTTCCAATATATATATATATATATATATATCCCTGGGGATAGGGGATTAAGAATACTTCCCACGTATTCAATGCGTGTCGTAGAAGGCGACTAAAAGGGGAGGGAGCGGGGGGCTGGAAATCCTCCCCTCTCGTTTTTTTTTTTAAATTTTCCAAAAGAAGGAACAGAGGGCGCCAGGTGAGGATATTCCAAAAGAGGCCCAGTCCTCTGTTCTTAGCGCTACCTCGCTAACGCGGGAAATGGCGAATAGTTTAAAAAAAAAAAAATATATATATATATATATATATATATGTATATATATATATATATATATATATATATATATATATATATATATATATATATATATATATATATATATATATATATATATATATATGTATATATATATATATATATATATATATATATATATATATATATATATATATATATATATATATATATATATATATATATATATATATATATATATATATGTATATATATATATATATATATATATATATATATATATATGTATATATATATTTTTTTTTTTTTTTTTGCTGTCTCCCGCGTTTGCGAGGTAGCGCAAGGAAACAGACGAAAGAAATGGCCCAACCCACCCCCATACACATGCCTTGATTCAATCCACTGACAGCACGTCAACCCCGGTATACCACATCGCTCCAATTCACTCTATTCTTTGCCCTCCTTTCACCCTCCTGCATGTTCAGGCCCCGATCACACAAAATCTTTTTCACTCCATCTTTCCACCTCCAATTTGGTCTCCCTCTTCTCCTCGTTCCCTCCACCTCCGACACATATATCCTCTTGGTCAATCTTTCCTCACTCATTCTCTCCATGTGACCAAACCATTTCAAAACACCCTCTTCTGCTCTCTCACCCACGCTCTTTTTATTTCCAGACATCTCTCTTACCCTTACGTTACTTACTCGATCAAACCACCTCACACCACACATTGTCCTCAAACATCTCATTTCCAGCACATCCATCCTCCTGCGCACAACTCTATCCATAGTCCACGCCTCGCAACCATACAACATTGTTGGAACCACTATTCCTTCAAACATACCCATTTTTGCTTTCCGAGATAATGTTCTCGACTTCCACACATTCTTCAAGGCTCCCAGAATTTTCGCCCCCTCCCCCACCCTATGATCCACTTCCTCTTCCATGGTTCCATCCGCTGACAGATCCACTCCCAGATATTTAAAACACTTCACTTCCTCCAGTTTTTCTCCATTCAAACTCACCTTCCAATTGAATTGACCCTCAACCCTACTGTACGTAATAATCTTGCTCTTATTCACATTTACTCTTAACTTTCTTCTTTCACACACTTTACAAAACTCAGTCACCAGCTTCTGCAGTTTCTCACATGAATCAGCCACCAGCGATGTATCATCAGCGAACAACAACTGACTCACTTCCCCAGCTCTCTCATCCCCAACAGACTTCATACTTGCCCCTCTTTCCAAAACTCTTGCATTCACCTCCCTAACAACCCCATCCATAAACAAATTAAACAACCATGGAGACATCACACACCCCTGCCGCAAACCTACATTCACTGAGAACCAATCACTTTCCTCTCTTCCTACACGTACACATCCCTTACATCCTCGATAAAAACTTTTCACTGTTTCTAACAACTTGCCTCCCACACCGTATATTCTTAATACCTTCCACAGAGCATCTCTATCAACTCTATCATATGCCTTCTCCATATGAGAATGAGTGAGGAAAGATTGACCAAGAGGATATATGTGTCGGAGGTGGAGGGAACGAGGAGAAGTGGGAGACCAAATTGGAGGTGGAAAGATGGAGTGAAAAAGATTTTGTGTGATCAGGGCCTGAACATTCAGGAGGGTGAAAGGAGGGCAAGGAATAGAGTGAATTGGATTGATGTGGTATACCGGGGTTGACGTGCTGTCAGTGGATTGAATCAGGGCATGTGAAGCGTCTGGGGAAAACCATGGAAAGCTGTGTAGGTATGTATATTTGCGTGTATGTATATACATGTATATACATGTATATATGTATATACATGTATATACATATGTATATACATGTGTATGGGGGTGGGTTGGGCCATTTCTTTCGTCTGTTTCCTTGCGCTACCTCGCAAACGCGGGAGACAACGACAAAAAAAAAAAAATGTATATATATATATATATATATATATATATATATATATATATATATATATATATATATATATATATATATATATATATATAGTTTTTTTCTTTCTTTCTTTTAAACTATTTGCTATTTCCCGCGTTAGCGAGGTAGCGTTAAGAACAGAGGACTGGGCCTTTTTTGGAATATCCTCACCTGGCCCCCTCTGTTCCTTCTTTTGGAAAATTAAAAAAAAAACGAGAGGGGAGGATTTCCAGACCCCCGCTCCCTCCCCTTTTAGTCGCCTTCTACGACACGCAGGGAATACGTGGAAAGTATTCTTAATCCCCTAACCCCAGGGATAATATATATATATATATATATATATATATATATATATATATATATATATATATATATATATATATATATATATATATATATATATATATATATATATATATTATCCCTGGGGATAGGGGAGAAAGAATACTTCCCACGTATTCCCTGCGTGTCGTAGAAGGCGACTAAAAGGGAAGGGAGCGGGGGGCTGGAAATCCTCCCCTCTCGTTTTTTTTTTTTAATTTTCCAAAAGAAGGAACAGAGAAGGGGGCCAGGTGAGGATATTCCCTCAAAGGCCCAGTCCTCTGTTCTTAACGCTACCTCGCTATCGCGGGAAATGGCGAATAGTAAGAAAAAAAAAAATATATATATATATATATATATATATATATATATATATATATATATATATATATATATATATATATATATATATAACTGGTGGTTCGGAGACGAGGACAGCAGGCTTATCGCCACCGACTTCGGTATATTTCACCTGCGGTTTTTACGAGGGATCTGGACTGTAAATGTTATGAGAGACTGTCTTCTGACACCGAGGGAGCCGTGGTAGCTTCAGACTGACGGGCTGGCAGCTAGGCTATGAGGCGCAACGCACAAGTGGAGATGGCAGATGCTGCTGAAGCAAGGCTAAAATCACAAGAGGGACGTGGTGTAAAGGACCCAGTTGCCTTAAAACAGCGGCAGAAAAGATTGGAAGAGTTGGAACGGAAACAAGAACAAGCTGGCGGAAACCAGGAAGGAGGATTGAGGAGGATGACGCAGCGATACCAGTTTGCATCAGCCTTCACTCCTGCCTGCAGTAGCATGCTTTCCGACTTGTTTCATGAGCTCCTCTTCGCCAACGGAACTACCTTGGCCCACCAGTGATGCTACTACGTTTGTGAATCAGGAACCATTGCAACACAAACCTCGCCAGGTGGTAGAGTGTCCCGCAGTGTATCGAGACAGACTTCCCCAGAACTTTTTTAAAGGGGAAGTAAATGTTTATAGCTGTGTTACTGGAGTGATAGTTTTAATACATGGTGCTTTGACAAGAAAATAGTGAAACTGGAAAAAATGTAGCTTAGATATTGAAGCTTATTGATACAGTGGTCAAATTGATGAGAACTACTATTGACGTTTGTGTAAATAAATTATACATTTTCTTTTTTCCATAGCCAGAGGTTGAGCCATTATGTGACATTCATTTTTTCATTGCATTTCAAGCTAGAAGTTTCAGTTTTCTAAATTGTTTCTTACATTTTTCATATGTATATATATATGTATGTGTGTGTGTGTGTATATGTGCGTATGTATGTGTGTGTGTATGAGTATATATATATATATATATATATATATATATATATATATATATATATATATATATATATATATATATATATTTTTTTTTTTTTTTTTTTTTTTTTTATACTTTGTCGCTGTCTCCCGCGTTTGCGAGGTAGCGCAAGGAAACAGACGAAAGAAATGGCCCAACCCACCCCCATACACATGTATATACACACGTCCACACACGCAAATATACATACCTACACAGCTTTCCATGGTTTACCCCGGACGCTTCACATGCCTTGATTCAATCCACTGACAGCACGTCAACCCCTGTATACCACATCGCTCCAATTCACTCTATTCCTTGCCCTCCTTTCACCCTCCTGCATGTTCAGGCCCCGATCACAAAAAATCCTTTTCACTCCATCTTTCCACCTCCAATTTGGTCTCCCTCTTCTCCTCGTTCCCTCCACCTCCGACACATATATCCTCTTGGTCAATCTTTCCTCACTCATTCTCTCCATGTGCCCAAACCATTTCAAAACACCCTCTTCTGCTCTCTCAACCACGCTCTTTTTATTTCCACACATCTCTCTTACCCTTACGTTACTTACTCGATCAAACCACCTTACACCACACATTGTCCTCAAACATCTCATTTCCAGCACATCCATCCTCCTGCGCACAACTCTATCCATAGCCCACGCCTCGCAACCATACAACATTGTTGAAACTACTATTCCTTCAAACATACCCATTTTTGCTTTCCGGGATAATGTTCTCGACTTCCACACATTTTTCAAGGCTCCCAAAATTTTCGCCCCCTCCCCCACCCTATGATCCACTTCCGCTTCCATGGTTCCATCCGCTGACAGATCCACTCCCAGATATCTAAAACACTTCACTTCCTCCAGTTTTTCTCCATTCAAACTCACCTCCCAATTGACTTGACCCTCAACCCTACTGTACCTAATAACCTTGCTCTTATTCACATTTACTCTTAACTTTCTTCTTCCACACACTTTACCAAACTCCGTCACCAGCTTCTGCAGTTTCTCACATGAATCCGCCACCAGCGCTGTATCATCAGCGAACAACAACTGACTCACTTCCCAAGCTCTCTCATCCCCAACAGACTTCATACTTGCCCCTCTTTCCAAGACTCTTGCATTTACCTCCCTAACAACCCCATCCATAAACAAATTAAACAACCATGGAGACATCACACACCCCTGCCGCAAACCAACATTCACTGAGAACCAATCACTATCCTCTCTTCCTACACGTACACATGCCTTACATCCTCGATAAAAACTTTTCACTGCTTCTAACAACTTGCCTCCCACACCATATATTCTTAATACCTTCCACAGAGCATCTCTATCAACTCTATCATATGCCTTCTCCAGATCCATAAATGCTACATACAAATCCATTTGCTTTTCTAAGTATTTCTCACATACATTCTTCAAAGCAAACACCTGATCCACACATCCTCTACCACTTCTGAAACCACACTGCTCTTCCCCAATCTGATGCTCTGTACATGCCTTCACCCTCTCAATCAATACCCTCCCATATAATTTACCAGGAATACTCAACAAACTTATACCTCTGTAATTTGAGCACTCACTCTTATCCCCTTTGCCTTTGTACAATGGCACTATGCACGCATTCCGCCAATCCTCAGGCACCTCACCATGAGTCATACATACATTAAATAACCTTACCAACCAGTCAACAATACAGTCACCCCCTTTTTTAATAAATTCCACTGCAATACCATCCAAACCTGCTGCCTTGCCGGCTTTCATCTTCCGCAAAGCTTTTACTACCTCTTCTCTGTTTACCAAATCATTTTCCCTAACCCTCTCACTTTGCACACCACCTCGACCCAAACACCCTATATCTGCCACTCTGTCATCAGACACATTCAACAAACCTTCAAAATACTCATTCCATCTCCTTCTCACATCACCACTACTTGTTATCACCTCCTCATTTACGCCCTTCACTGAAGTTCCCATTTGCTCCCTTGTCTTACGCACCCTATTTACCTCCTTCCAGAACATCTTTTTATTCTCCCTAAAATTTACTGATAGTCTCTCACCCCAACTCTCATTTGCCCTTTTTTTCACCTCTTGCACCTTTCTCTTGACCTCCTGTCTCTTTCTTTTATACTTCTCCCACTCAATTGCATTTTTTCCCTGCAAAAATCGTCCAAATGCCTCTCTCTTCTCTTTCACTAATACTCTTACTTCTTCATCCCACCACTCACTACCCTTTCTAAACAGCCCACCTCCCACTCTTCTCATGCCACAAGCATCTTTTGCGCAATCCATCACTGATTCCCTAAATACATCCCATTCCTCCCCCACTCCCCTTACTTCCATTTTTCTCACTTTTTTCCATTCTGTACACAGTCTCTCCAGATACTTCTTCACACAGGTCTCCTTCCCAAGCTCACTTACTCTCACCACCTTCTTCACCCCAACATTCACTCTTCTTTTCTGAAAAGCCATACTAATCTTCACCTTAGCCTCCACAAGATAATGATCAGACATCCCTCCAGTTGCACCTCTCAGCACATTGACATCCAAAAGTCTCTCTTTCGCACGCCTGTCAATTAACACGTAATCCAATAACGCTCTCTGGCCATCTCTCCTACTTACATAAGTATACTTATGTATATCTCGCTTTTTAAACCAGGTATTCCCAATCATCAGTCCTTTTTCAGCACATAAATCTACAAGCTCTTCACCATTTCCATTTACAACACTGAACACCCCATGCATACCAATTATTCCCTCAACTGCCACATTACTCACCTTTGCATTCAAATCACCCATCACTATAACCCGGTCTCGTGCATCAAAACCGCTAACACACTCATTTAGCTGCTCCCAAAACACTTGCCTCTCATGATCTTTCTTCTCATGCCCAGGTGCATATGCACCAATAATCACCCACCTCTCTCCATCAACTTTCAATTTTACCCATATTAATCGAGAATTTACTTTCTTACATTCTATCACATACTCCCACAACTCCTGTTTCAGGAGTATTGCTACTCCTTCCCTTGCTCTTGTCCTCTCACTAACCCCTGACTTCACTCCCCAGACATTTCCAAACCACTCTTCCCCTTTACCCTTGAGCTTCGTTTCACTCAGAGCCAAAACATCCAGGTTCCTTTCCTCAAACATACTACCTATCTCTCCTTTTTTCACATCTTGGTTACATCCACACACATTTAGGCACCCCACTCTGAGCCTTCGAGGAGGATGAGCACTCCCCGCGTGACTCCTTCTTCTGTTTCCCATTTTAGAAAGTTAATACAAGGAGGGGAGGATTTCCGGCCCCCCGCTCCCGTCCCCTCTAGTCGCTTTCTACGACACGCGAGGAATACGTGGGAATCACTCTTTCATCCCTATCCCCAGGGATAATATACATATATATACACACACACACACACACACACACACACACACGCACACACACACACACACACACACATACATATATATACATATGAAAAATGTAAGAAACAATTTAGAAAACAAACTTTTAGCTTGAAATGAATGAAAAAATGAACGTCACATAATGGTTCAACCTCTGGCTATGGAAAAGGAAATGTACAATTTATTCACACAAACGTCAATAGCAGTTCTCATCAATATCACCACTGAATCAATAAGCTTCAATGTCTAAGCTACATTTTTCTCCAACTTCACTATTTTCTTGTCAAAACACCATATATATATATATATATATATATATATATATATATATATATATATATATATATATATATATATATATATATATATATATATATATATATATATATATATATATATATATATATATATATATATATATATATATATATATATATATATCCTCTATCCATGTGGATAGGGGAGAAAGATTACTTCCCACGCATTCCTCACTTGTCGATGAAGTCTACTAAAGGGGACGGGTGAGGGGCCCCAGAAACCCTCCCCTCTTTGTATTCTGACTTTCTAAAAGGGGAAACAGAAGAAGGATTCACGCGGGGAGTGCTCATCCTCTTCGAAGTCTCAGATTGGTGTGTCTAAAGGTGTGTGGAGATAACGAATATAAGAAAAATGGAGAGATAGGTAGTATGTTTGAGGAATCTAACCTGGATGTTTTGGCTTTGAGTGAAACGAAGCTCAAGGGTAAAGGGGAAGAGTGGTTTGGGAATGTCTTGGGAGCAAAGTCAGGGTTGGTGATAGGACAAAAGCAAGGGAAGAAGTAGCGCTCTTCTTGAAAAAGGAGTTGTGAGATTATGTGATAGAGTGTAAGAAACTAAATTCTAGATTGATATAGGTAAAACTGAAAGTTGATGGAGAGAGATGGGTGATTATAGGTGCATATGCACTTGAGCATGAGAAGAAAGATCATGAGAGGCAAGTGTTTTGGGAGCAGCTGAATGAGTGTGTTAGTGGTTTTGATGCACAAGACCGGGTTATAGCGATGTGTGATTTGAATGCAAAGGTTAGTAATGTGACAGTTGAGGGGATAATTGGTATACATAAGGAGTTCAGTGTTGTAAATGGAAATGGTGAAGAGCTTGTAGATTTATGTGCTGAAAAAGGAATGGTGATTGAGTATACCTGGTTTAAAAAGCGAGATAGACGTAAGTGTACGAATATAAGTAGGAAAGATGGCCAGAGAGCGTTATTGGAATCCGTGTTAATTGATAGGCGCGCGATAGAGAGTTTTGTATGTTAATGTGCTGAGAAGTGCAACTGGAGGGATGTCTGATCATTATCTTGTGGAGGGGAAGGTGAATATTTGTAGGGGTTTTCAGAAAAGAAGAGAGAATATTGGGGTGAAGAGAGTGGTGAGAGTAAGTGAGCTTGGGAAGGAGACTTGTGTGAGGAAGTACCAGGAGAGAGTGACTATAGAATGGTAAAGGTGAGAACAAAGGAGGTAAGGGGAGTGGGGGAGGAATGGGATTTATTTAGGGAAGCAGTGATGGCTTGCGCAAAAGATACTTGTGGCATGAGAAGAGTGGGAGTTGGGTTGATTAGAAAGGGTAGTGAGTGGTGGGATGAAGAAGTAAGATTATTGGTGAAAGAGAAGAGAGAGGCATTTTGACGATTTTTTGCAGGGAAAATGTGCAAATGAGTGGGAGATGTATAAAAGAAAGAGACAGGAGGTCAAGCGAAAGGTGCAAGAGGTGAAAAAGAGGGCAAACGAGACTTGGGGTGAGAGAGTTTCATTCAGTTTTAGGGAGATTAAAAAGATGTTTTGGAATGAGGTAAATAAAGTGCATAAGACAAGGGAGGAAATGGGACCTTCAGTGAAGGTGGCTAATGGGTAGGTGATAAGAAGTCGTGGTGATGTGAGAAGGAGATGGAGTAAGTATTTTGAAGGTTTGTTGAATGTGTTTGATGATAGAGTGGCAGATATAGGGTGTTTTGGTCGAGGTGCTGTCCAAAGTGAGAGGGTTAGGGAAAATGATTTGGTAAACAGAGAAGAGGTAATAAAAGCTTTACGGAAGATGAAATCCAGTAAGGCAGCAGGTTTGGATGGTATTGCTGTGGAATTTATCAAAAAAGTGTATGACTGTATTGTTGACTGGTTGGTAAGGTTATTTAATGTATGTATGATTCATGGTGAGGCGCCTGAGAATTGGCGGAATTCTGAGATCAATGAAGAATGTTTGGAAGTCGAGATCATTATCTCGGAAAGCAGGAATGGGTATGTTTGAAGGAATAGTGGTTCCAACAATGTTGTATATTTGCGATGCGTGGGCTATGGATAGAGTTCTGCGCAGGAGGGTGGATGTGCTGGAAATGAGATGTTTGAGGACAATATGTGGTGTGAGGTGGTTTGATCGAGTAAGTAATATAAGGGTAAGAGAGATGTCTGGAAATAAAAAGAGTGTGGCTGGGAGAGCAAGAGTGGGTGTTTTGAAATCGTTTGGTCACATGGAGAGAATGAGTGGGGAAAGATTGACCAAGAGGATATATGTGTCAGAGGTGGAGGGAACGAGGAGAAGTGGGAGACCAAATTGGAGGTGGAAAGATGGAGTGAAAAAGATTTTGAGTGATCGGGGCCTGAACATGCAGGAGGGTGAAAGGCGTGCGAGGAATAGAGTGAACTGGAACGATGTGGTATACCCGAGTCGACGTGCTGTCAATGGATTGAATCAGGGCATTTGATGCGTCTGGGGTAAACCATGGAAAGTTCTGCGGGGCCTGGATGTGAAAGGGAGCTGTGGTTTCGGTGCATTATTACATGACATCTAGAGATTGAGTTTGAACGAATGGGGCCTTTGTTTTCTTTTCCTCGCGCTACCTCACACACATGAGGGGGGAGGGGATTGTTATTCCATGTGAGGCGAATTGGCGATGGGAATGAATGATGGCAGATAGTATGAATTATATACTTGTGTATATATATATATATATATATATATATATATATATATATATATATATATATATATATATATATATATATATATATATGTCTGTGTGTGTATATATATATATATGTGTACATTGAGATGTATAGGTATGTATATTTGTGTGTGTGGACTTGTATGTATATACATGTGTATGTGGGTTCGGCCACTCTTTCGTCTGTTTCCTTGCGCTACCTCGCTAACGCGGGAGACAGCGACAAAGCAAAATAAATAAATATATGATAGATAAAAGATATTGTCAAGATACAGTATTAAATCTTCGTTTTATCTACACATACTTGAGGTAAGATCTCATTGCTAACAGGAAATCATGTTCTGTATGTAAATGTTATCCCTGGGGATAGGAGAGAAAGAATACTTCCCACGCATTCCTCACGTGTCGTAGAAGGCGACTAAAGGGGAAGGGAGAGGGGGGCGAGAAACCCTCCCTAATTGTATATTAACTTTCTAAAATGGGAAACAGAAGAAGGAGTCACGCGGGGAGTGCTCATCCTCCTCGAAGGCTCAGATTGGGGTGTCTAAATGTGTGTGAATGTAACCAAGATGAGAAAAAAGGAGAGATAGATAGTATGTTTGAGGAAAGGAACCTGGATGTTTTGGCTCTGAGTGAAAAGAAGCTGAAGGGTAAAGGGGAAGAGTGGTTTGAGAATGTCTTGGGAGTAAAGTCAGGGGTTAGATGTATTTAGTGAGAGGATAAGAGCAAGGGAAGAAGTAGCACTACTCCTGAAACAGGAGTTTTGGAAGTATATGATAGAGTGTAAGAAAGTAAATTCTAGATTCATATGGGTTAAACTGAAAGTTGACAGAGAGAGATGGGTGATTATTGGTGAATATGCACCTGTGCATGAGAAGAAAGATCATGAGAGGCGAGTATTTTGGGAGCAGCTGAATGAGTGTGTTAGTGGTTTTGATGCACAAGACCCAGTTATAGTGATGGGTGATTTGAATGCAAAGGTGAGTAATGTGGCAGTTGAGGGAAAAATTGATATACATGGGGTTTTCAGTGTTGTAAATGGAAATGGTGAAGAGCTTTTAGATCTGTGTGCAGAAAAAGGACTAGTGATTGGGAATACCTGCTTTAAAAAGCGAGATATACATAAGTATACGTATGTAAGTAGGAGAGATGGCGAGAGAGCGTTATTGGATTACGTGTTAATTGATAAGCGCGCGAAAGAGAGACTTTTGGAAGTTAATGTGCTGAGAGGTGCAACTGGAGAGATGTCTGATCATTATCTTGTGGAGGCGAAGTTGAAGATTTGTAGAGGTTTTCAGAAAAGAAGAGAGAATGTTGGGGTGATGAGAGTGGTGAGAGTAGGTGAGCTTGGGAAGGACACTTGTGTGATTAAGTACCAGGAGAGACTGAGTACAGAATGGAAAAAGGTGAGAAGAAAGGAGGTGAGGGGAGTGGGGGAGAATGAGATGTATTTAGGGAACCAGTGATGGCTTGCGCAAAAGATGCTTGTGGCATGAGAAGAGGAGGAGGTGGGTTGATTAGAAAGGGTAGTGAGTGGTGGGATGAAGAAGTAAGATTATTAGTGAAAGAGAAGAGAGAGGCATTTGGACGATTTTTGAAGGGAAAAAATGCAAATGAGTGGGAGATGTATAAAAAAAGAGGCAGGAGATTAAGAGAAAGGTATAAGAGGTGAAAAAGAGGGCAAATGAGAGTTGGGGTGAGAGAGTATCATTAAATTTTAGGGAGAATAAAAAGATGTTTTGGAAGGAGGTAAATAAAGTGCGTAAGACAATGGAGCAAATGGGAACTTCAGTGAAGGGGGCTAATAGGGAGGTGATAACAAGTAGTGGTGATGTGAGAAGGAGATGGAGTGAGTATTTTGAAGGTTTGTTGAATATGTTTAATGATAGAGTGGCAGATATAGGGTGTTTTGGTCGAGGTGGTGTGCAAAGTGAGAGGGTTAGGGAAGATGATTTGGTAAACAGAGAAGAGGTAGTAAAATCTTTTCGGAAGATGAATGCCGGCAAGGCAGTAGGGTTGGATGGTATTGCAGTGTAATTTATTAAAAAAGGGGGTGATTGTATTGTTGACTGGTTGGTAAGGTTATTTAATGTTTTATGATTCATGTTGAGGTGCCTGAGGATTGGTGGAATGCTTGCATAGTGCCACTATACAAAGGGAAAGGGGAAAAGAGTGAGTGCTCAAATTACAGAGGTATATGTTTGTTGAGTATTCCTGGTAAATTGTATGGTAGGGTATTGATTGAGAGGGTGAAGGCATGTATAGAGCATCAGATTGGGGAAGAGCAGTGTGGTTTCAGAAGTGGTAGAGGATGAGTGGATCAGGTGTTTGCTTTGAAGAATGTATGTTAGAAATACTTAGAAAAGCAAAAGGATTTGTATGTAGCATTTATGGATCTGGAAAAGGCATATGATAGAGTTGATAGAGATTCTCTGTGGAAGGTATTAAGAATATATGGTGTGGGAGGCAAGTTGTTAGAAGCAGTGAAAAGTTTTTATCGAGGATGTATGGCATATGTACCTGTGGGAAGAGAGAAAAGTGATTGGTTCGCAGTGAATGTAGGTTTGCGGCAGGGGTGTGTGATGTCTCAATTGTTGTTTAATTTGTTTATGGATGGGGTTGTTAGGGAGGTGAATGCAAGAGTTTTGGAAAGAAGGGCAAGTATGAAGTTTGTTGTGGATGAGAGAGCTTGGGAAGTGAGTCAGTTGTTGTTCGCTGATGATACAGCGCTGATGGCTGATTCCTGTAAGAAACTGCAGAACCTGGTGACTGACTTTGGTAAAGTGTTTGAAAGAAGAAAGGTAAGAGTAAATGTGAATAAGGGCAAAGTTATTAGTTACAGTAGGGTTAAGGGTCAATTCAATTGAGAAGTAAGTTTGAATGGAGAAAAACTGGAGGAAGTAAAGTGTTTTAGATATCTGGGAGTGGATCTGGCAGCGGATGGAACCTTGGAAGCGGAAGTGAATCATAGGGTGGGGGAGGGGACGAAAATTCTGGGAGCCTGAAGAATGTTTGGAAGTCGAGAACATTATCTCGGAAAGTAAAAATTGGTATGTTTGAAGGAATAGAGGTTCCAACAGTGTTCTATGTCTGCGAGGCGTGTGCTATGGATAGAGTTGTGCGAAGGAGGGTGGATGTGCTGGAAGTGAGATACCACATCAATCCAATTCACTCTATTCCTTGCTCGCCTTTCACCCTCCTGCATGTTCAGGCCCCGATCACTCAAAAACTTTTTCACTCCATCTTTCCACCTCCAATTTGGTCTCCCACTTCTCGTTCCCTACACCTCCGACACATATATCCTCTTGGTCAATCTTTCCTCACTCATTCTCTCCATGTGCCCAAACCATTTCAAAACACCCTCTTCTGCTCTCTCAACCACGCTCTTTTTATTTCCACACATCTCTCTCACCCTTACATTACTTACTCGATCAAACCACCTCACACCACACATTGTCCTCAAACATCTCAAGATCGAAAAGAATGTAGCTTAGACATTGAAGCATATTCTTTCATTGAAATGTGAACAAAGGGAGCATTTTTTTTCAAAGTGATAAAGATGGAAAGAAAGAAGGTGTTTTTTATGAATGTACTGGAAGAGTTGAGGTCCAGATAAGCTTTTGGTCTGTCAAGGCTTTATTATGGCGGATGACCAACTACCTACACTCATTTATCCAAGATATGGTTGTACTTTGTGTAATGAAGAGAACTGAAAACATCATAAGCCAATATTCTAGTTTCATGATAAGAGAAGTGGACCAGGCAGTATGATACAGTGGTTAGATTGATGAAAACTACTATTGACGTTTGTGTAAATAAATTATACATTTCCCTTTTCCATAGCCAGAGGTTGAACCATTTTGTGACATTCATTTTTCATTTCTTTTCAAGCTAGAAGTTTCAGTTTTCTAAATTATTTCTTATTTGCCAAATTATTTCTTATTCGCCATTTCCCGCGTTAGCGAGGTAGCGTTAAGAACAGAGAACTGGGCCTTTGAGGGAATATCCTCACCTGGCCCACTTCTCTGTTCCTTCTTTTGGAAAAATGAAAAAAAAATAATGAGAGGGGAGGATTTCCAGCCCCCCGCTCCCTCCCCTTTTAGTCGCCTTCTACGACACGCAGGGAATACGTGGGAAGTATTCTTTCTCCCCTATCCCTAGGGAGGATATATATATATATATATATATATATATATATATATATATATATATATATATATATATATATATATATATATATATATATATATATATATATATATATATATATATATATATATATATATATATATATATATATATATATATATATATATATATATATATATATATATATATATATATATATATATATATATATATATATATATATATATATATATATATATATATATATATATATATATTATCCCTGGGGATAGGGTTGAAAGAATGCTTCCCACGTATTCCCTGCGTGTCGTAGAAGGCGACTATAGGGGACGGGAGCGGGGGGCCAGAAATCCTCCCCTCCTTGTATTTTAACTTTCTAAAAATGGGAAACAGAATATATATATATATATATATATATATATATATATATATATATATATATATATATATATATATATATATATATATACATATATATATATATATATATATATATATATATATATATATATATATATATATATATATATATATATATATATATATATATATACATATATATATATATATATATATATATATATATATATATATATATATATATATATATATATACATATATATATATATATATATATATATATATATATATATATATATATATATATATATATATATATATATATATATATATATATCGTCCCTGGGGATAGGGGGGAAAGAATACTTCCCATGTATTCCCTGCGTGTCGTAGAAAGCGACTAAAAGGGAAGGGAGCGGGTTGCTGGAAATCCTCCAATCTCTTTTTTTTTTCTTTTTTTCCAAAAAAAAGGAATAGGGAAGGGGGCCGGGTGAGGATATCCCCTCTAGGGCCCAGTCCTCTGT
>NC_092288.1:20408237-20466825 GCF_036320965.1 Panulirus ornatus | reverse complement strand
ATGCAAAGGTGAGTAATGTGACAGTTGAGGGGATAATCGGTATACATGGGGTGTTCAGTGTTGTAAATGGAAATGGTGAAGAGCTTGTAGATTTATGTGCTGAAAAAGGAATGGTGATTGAGTATACCTGGTTTAAAAAGCGAGATAGACGTAAGTATACGAATACAAGTAGGAAAGATGGCCAGGGAGCGTTATTGGATTGCGTGATAATTGATAGGCGCGCGATAGAGAGTTTTGTATGTTGATGTGCTGAGAAGTGCAACTGGAGGGATATCTGATCATTATCTTGTGGAGGGGAAGGTGAATATTTGTAGGGGTTTTCAGAAAAGAAGAGAGAATATTGGGGTGAAGAGAGTGGTGAGAGTAAGTGAGCTTGGGAAGGAGACTTGTGTGAGGAAGTACCAGGAGAGAGTGACTATAGAATGGTAAAGGTGAGAACAAAGGAGGTAAGGGGAGTGGGGGAGGAATGGGATTTATTTAGGGAGGCAGTGATGGCTTGCGCAAAAGATGCTTGTGGCATGAGAAGAGTGTGAGGTGGGTTGATTAGAAAGGGTAGTGAGTGGTGGGATGAAGAAGTAAGATTATTGGTGAAAGAGAAGAGAGAGGCATTTGGACGATTTTTTGCAGGGAAAAAATGCAAATGAGTGGGAGATGTATAAAAGAAAGAGACAGGAGGTCAAGAGAAAGGTGCAAGAGGTGAAAAAGAGGGCAAACGAGACTTGGGGTGAGAGAGTTTCATTCAGTTTTAGGGAGATTAAAAAGATGTTTTGGAAGGAGGTAAATAAAGTGCGTAAGACAAGGGAGGAAATGGGACCTTCAGTGAAGGTGGCTAATGGGTAGGTGATAAGAAGTCGTGGTGATGTGAGAAGGAGATGGAGTAAGTATTTTGAAGGTTTGTTGAATGTGTTTGATGATAGAGTGGCAGATATAGGGTGTTTTGGTCGAGGTGCTGTGCAAAGTGAGAGGGTTAGGGAAAATGATTTGGTAAACAGAGAAGAGGTAATAAAAGCTTTACGGAAGATGAAATCCAGTAAGGCAGCAGGTTTGGATGGTATTGCTGTGGCATTTATCAAAAAAGTGTATGACTGTATTGTTGACTGGTTGGTAAGGTTATTTAATGTATGTATGATTCATGGTGAGGCGCCTGAGAATTGGCGGAATTCTGGGATCAATGAAGAATGTTTGGAAGTCGAGATCATTATCTCGGAAAGCAGGAATGGGTATGTTTGAAGGAATAGTGGTTCCAACAATGTTGTATATTTGCGATGCGTGGGCTATGGATAGAGTTCTGCGCAGGAGGGTGGATGTGCTGGAAATGAGATGTTTGAGGAGAATATGTGGTGTGAGGTGGTTTGATCGAGTAAGTAATATAAGGGTAAGAGAGATGTCTAGAAATAAAAAGAGTGTGGCTGGGAGAGCAAGAGTGGGTGTTTTGAAATCGTTTGGTCACATGGAGAGAATGAGTGGGGAAAGATTGACCAAGAGGATATATGTGTCAGAGGTGGAGGGAACGAGGAGAAGTGGGAGACCAAATTGGAGGTGGAAAGTATGTAGTGAAAAAGATTTTGAGTGATCGGGGCCTGAACATGCAGGAGGGTGAAAGGCGTGCGAGGAATAGAGTGAATTGGAACGATGTGGTATACCCGAGTCGACGTGCTGTCAATGGATTGAATCAGGGCATTTGATGCGTCTGGGGTAAACCATGGAAAGTTTTGTGGGGCCTGGATGTGAAAGGGAGCTGTGGTTTCGGTGCATTATTACATGACATCTAGAGACTGAGTTTGAACGAATGGGGCCTTTGTTTTCTTTTCCTCGCGCTACCTCACACACATGAGGGGAGAGGGGATTGTTATTCCATGTGAGGCGAGTTGGCGATGGGAATGAATGATGGCAGATAGCATGAATTATATACTTGTATATATATATATATATATATATATATATATATATATATATATATATATATATATATATATATATATATATATATATATATATATATATATATATATATATATATATATATATATATATATGTCTACATTGAGATGTATAGGTATGTATATTTGTGTGTGTGGACTTGTATGTATATACATGTGTATGTGGGTTCGGCCACTCTTTCGTCTGTTTCCTTGCGCTACCTCGGGAACGCGGGAGACAGCGACAAAGCAAAATAAATAAATATATGATAGATAAAAGATATTGTCAAGATACAGTATTAAATCTTCGTTTTATCTACACATACTTGAGGTAAGATCTCATTGCTAACAGGAAATCATCTTCTGTATGTATATGTTATCCCTGGGGATAGGAGAGAAAGAATACTTCCCACGAATTCCTCACGTGTCGTAGAAGGCGACTAAAGGGGAAGGGAGAGGGGGGCGAGAAACCCTCCCTAATTGTATATTAACTTCCTAAAATGGGAAACAGAAGGAGTCACGCGGGGAGTGCTCATCCTCCTCGAAGGCTCAGATTGGGGTGTCTAAATGTGTGTGAATGTAACCAAGATGAGAAAAAAGGAGAGATAGATAGTATGTTTGAGGAAAGGAACCTGGATGTTTTGGCTCTGAGTGAAAAGAAGCTGAAGGGTAAAGGGGAAGAGTGGTTTGAGAATGTCTTGGGAGTAAAGTCAGGGGTTAGATGTATTTAGTGAGAGGATAAGAGCAAGGGAAGAAGTAGCACTACTCCTGAAACAGGAGTTTTGGAAGTATATGATAGAGTGTAAGAAAGTAAATTCTAGATTGATATGGGTTAAACTGAAAGTTGACAGAGAGAGATGGGTGATTATTGGTGCATATGCACCTGTGCATGAGAAAAAAGATCATGAGAGGCGAGTATTTTGGGAGCAGCTGAATGAGTGTGTTAGTGGTTTTGATGCACAAGACCCGGTTATAGTGATGGGTGATTTGAGTGCAAAGGTGAGTAATGTGGCAGTTGAGGGAAAAATTGGTATACATGGGGTTTTCAGTGTTGTAAATGGAAATGGTGAAGAGCTTTTAGATCTGTGTGCAGGAAAAGGACTAGTGATTGGGAATACCTGCTTTAAAAAGCGAGATATACATAAGTATACGTATGTAAGAAGGAGAGATGGCGAGAGAGCGTTATTGGATTACGTGTTAATTGATAAGCGCGCGAAAGAGAGACTTTTGGAAGTTAATGTGCTGAGAGGTGCAACTGGAGGGATGTCTGATCATTATCTTGTGGAGGCTAAGGTGAAGATTTGTAGAGGTTTTCAGAAAAGAAGAGAGAATGTTGGGGTGATGAGAGTGGTGAGAGTAGGTGAGCTTGGGAAGGAGACTTGTGTGATTAAGTACCAGGAGAGATTGAGTACAGAATGGAAAAAGGTGAGAAGAAAGGAGGTGAGGGGAGCGGGGGAGAATGAGATGTATTTAGGGAACCAGTGATGGCTTGGGCAAAAGATGCTTGTGGCATGAGAAGAGGAGGAGGTGGGTTAATTAGAAAGGGTAGTGAGTGGTGGGATGAAGGAGTAAGATTATTAGTGAAAGAGAAGAGAGAGGCATTTGGACGATTTTTGCAGGGAAAAAATGCAAATGAGTGGGAGATGTATAAAAGAAAGAGGCAGGAGATTAAGAGAAAGGTATAAGAGGTGAAAAAGAGGGCAAATGATAGTTGGGGTGAGAGAGTATCATTAAATTTTAGGGAGAATAAAAAGATGTTTTGGAAAGAGGTAAATAAAGTGCGTAAGACAATGGAGCAAATGGGAACTTCAGTGAAGGGGGCTAATAGGGAGGTGATAACAAGAAGTGGTGATGTGAGAAGGAGATAGAGTGAGTATTTTGAATGTTTGTTGAATATGTTTGATGATAGAGTGGCAGATATAGGGTGTTTTGGTCGAGGTGGTGTGCAAAGTGAGAGGGTTAGGGAAGATGATTTGGTAAACAGAGAAGAGGTAGTAAAATCTTTTCGGAAGATGAATGCCGGCAAGGCAGTAGGGTTGGATGGTATTGCAGTGTAATTTATTAAAAAAGGGGGTGACTGTATTGTTGACTGGTTGGTAAGGTAATTTAATGTTTTATGATTCATGGTGAGGTGCCTGAGGATTGGCGGAATGCTTGCATAGTGCCACTATACAAAGGGAAAGGGGAAAAGAGTGAGTGCTCAAATTAAAGAGGTATATGTAGTTGAGTATTCCTGGTAAATTGTATGGTAGGGTATTGATTGAGAGGGTGAAGGCATGTATAGAGCATCAGATTGGGGAAGAGCAGTGTGGTTTCAGAAGTGGTAGAGGATGAGTGGATCAGGTGTTTGCTTTGAAGAATGTATGTGAGAAATACTTAGAAAAGTAAATGGATTTGTATGTAGCATTTATGGATCTGGAAAAGGCATATGATAGAGTTGATAGAGATTCTCTGTGGAAGGTATTAAGAATATATGGTGTGGGAGGCAAGTTGTTAAAAGCAGTGAAAAGTTTTTATCGAGGATGTATGGCATATGTACCTGTGGGAAGAGAGGAAAGTGATTGGTTCTCAGTGAATGTAGGTTTGCGGCAGGGGTGTGTGATGCCTCAATTGTTGTTTAATTTGTTTATGGATGGGGTTGTTAGGGAGGTGAATGCAAGAGTTTTGGAAAGAGGGGCAAGTATGAAGTTTGTTGTGGATGAGAGAGCTTGGGAAGTGAGTCAGTTGTTGTTCGCTGATGATACAGCGCTGATGGCTGATTCCTGTAAGAAACTGCAGAACCTGGTGACTGACTTTGGTAAAGTGTTTGAAAGAAGAAAGGTAAAAGTAAATGTGAATAAGGGCAAAGTTATTAGTTACAGTAGGGTTAAGGGTCAATTCAATTGAGAAGTAAGTGTGAATGGAGAAAAACTGGAGGAAGTAAAGTGTTTTAGATATCTGGGAGTGGATCTGGCAGCGGATGGAACCTTGGAAGCGGAAGTGAATCATAGGGTGGGGGAAGGGACGAAAATTCTGGGAGCCTGAAGAATGTGTGGAAGTCGAGAACATTATCTCGGAAAGTAAAAATTGGTATGTTTGAAGGAATAGAGGTTCCAACAGTGTTCTATGTCTGCGAGGAGTGTGCTGTGGATAGAGTTGTGCGAAGGAGGGTGGATGTGCTGGAAATGAGATACCACATCAATCCAATTCACTCTATTCCTTGCACGCCTTTCACCCTCCTGCATGTTCAGGCCCCGATCACTCAAAAACTTTTTCACTTCATCTTTCCACCTCCAATTTGGTCTCCCACTTCTCCTCGTTCCCTACACCTCCGACACATATATCCTTTTGGTCAATCTTTCCTCACTCATTCTCTCCATGTGCCCAAACCATTTCAAAACACCCTCTTCTGCTCTCTCAACCACGCTCTTTTTATTTCCACACATCTCTCTTACCCTTACATTACTTACTCGATCAAACCACCTCACACCACACATTGTCCTCAAACATCTCAAGATCGAAAAGAATGTAGCTTAGACATTGAAGCATATTCTTTCATTGAAATGTGAACAAAGGGAGCATTTTTTTTGAAAGTGATAAAGATGGAAAGAAAGAAGGTGTTTTTTATGAATGTACTGGAAGAGTTGAGGTCCAGATAAGCTTTTGGTCTGTCAAGGCTTTATTAATGCGGATGACCAACTACCTACACTCATTTATCCAAGATATGGTTGTACTTTGTGTAATGAAGAGAATTGAAAACATCATAAGCCAATATTCCAGTTTCATGATAAGAGAAGTGGACCAGGCAGTATGATGCAGTGGTTAGATTGATGAAAACTACTATTGACGTTTGTGTAAATAAATTATACATTACCCTTTTCCATAGCCAGAGGTTGAACCATTTTGTGACATTCATTTTTCATTTCTTTTTAAGCTAGAAGTTTCAGTTTTCTAAATTATTTCTTACATTTTTCATATGTATATATATATATGTGTGTGTATGTGTGTGTATGTATGTATATGTATATATATGTGTATATATATATATATATATATATATATATATATATATATATATATATACATATATATATATATATATATATATATATATATATATATATATATATATATATATATATCTTTTCTTTCAAACTATTCGCCATTTCCCGCGTTTGCGAGGTAGCGTTAAGAACAGAGAACTGGGCCTTTGAGGGAATATCCTCACCTGGCCCCCTTCTCTGTTCCTTCTTTTGGAAAAATAAAAAAAAAATAATGAGAGGGGAGGATTTCCAGCCCCCCGCTCCCTCCCCTTTTAGTCGCCTTCTACGACACGCAGGGAATACGTGGGAAGTATTCTTTCTCCCCTATCCTCAGGGAGGATATATATATATATATATATATATATATATATATATATATATATATATATATATATATATATATATATATATATATATATATATATATATATTATATGTATATATTATCCCTGGGGATAGGGTTGAAAGAATACTTCCCACGCATTCCTCACGTGTCGCAGAAGGCGACTATAGGGGACGGGAGCGGGGGGCCAGAAATCCTCCCCTCCTTGTATTTTAACTTTCTAAAAATAGGAAAAAGAATATATATATATATATGTATATATATATATATATATATATATATATATATATATATATATATATATATATATATATATATATATATATATATATATATATATATATATATATATATTTTTTTTTTTTTTTTTTATACCTCGTCGCTGTCTCCCGCGGTTGCGAGGTAGCGCAAGGAAACAGACGAAAGAAATGGCCCAACCCCCTCCATACACATGTACATACACACGTCCACACACGCAAATATACATACCTACACAGCTTTCCATGGTTTACCCCGGACGCTTCACATGCCTTGATTCAATACACCGACAGCACGTCAACCCCTGTATACCACATCGCTCCAATTCACTCTATTCCTTGCCCTCCTTTCACCCTCCTGCATGTTCAGGCCCCGATCACACAAAATCCTTTTCACTCCATCTTTCCACCTCCAATTTGGTCTCCCTCTTCTCCTCGTTCCCTCCACCTCCGACACATATATCCTCTTGGTCAATCTTTCCTCACTCATTCTCTCCATGTGCCCAAACCATTTCAAAACACCCTCTTCTGCTCTCTCAACCACGCTCTTTTTATTTCCACACATCCCTCTTACCCTTACGTTACTTACTCGATCAAACCACCTCACACCACACATTGTCCTCAAACATCTCATTTCCAGCACATCCATCCTCCTGCGCACAACTCTATCCATAGCCCACGCCTCGCAACCATACAACATTGTTGGAACCACTATTTCTTCAAACATACCCATTTTTGGTTTCCGAGATAATGTTCTCGACTTCCACATATTTTTCAAGGCTCCCAAAATTTTCGCCCCCTCCCCCACCCTATGATCCACTTCCGCTTCCATGGTTCCATCCGCTGACAGATCCACTCCCAGATATCTAAAACACTTCACTTCCTCCAGTTTTTCTCCATTCAAACTCACCTCCCAATTGACTTGACCCTCAACCCTACTGTACCTAATAACCTTGCTCTTATTCACATTTACTCTTAACTTTCTTCTTCCACACACTTTACCAAACTCCGTCACCAGCTTCTGCAGTTTCTCACATGAATCCGCCACCAGCGCTGTATCATCAGCGAACAACAACTGACTCACTTCCCAATCTCTCTCATCCCCAACAGACTTCATACTTGCCCCTCTTTCCAAAACTCTTGCATTTACCTCCCTAACAACCCCATCCATAAACAAATTAAACAACCATGGAGACATCACACACCCCTGCCGCAAACCTACATTCACTGAGAACCAATCACTTTCCTCTCTTCCTACACGTACACATGCCTTACATCCTCGATAAAAACTTTTCACTGCTTCTAACAACTTGCCTCCCACACCATATATTCTTAATACCTTCCACAGAGCATCTCTATCAACTCTATCATATGCCTTCTCCAGATCCATAAATGCTACATACAAATCCATTTGCTTTTCTAAGTATTTCTCACATACATTCTTCAAAGCAAACACCTGATCCACACATCCTCTACCACTTCTGAAACCACACTGCTCTTCCTCAATCTGATGCTCTGTACATGCCTTCACCCTCTCAATCAATACCCTCCCATATAATTTACCAGGAATACTCAACAAACTTATACCTCTGTAATTTGAGCACTCATTCTTATCCCCTTTGCCTTTGTACAATGGCACTATGCACGCATTCCGCCAATCCTCAGGCACCTCACCATGAGTCATACATACATTAAATAACCTTACCAACCAGTCAACAATACAGTCACCCCCTTTTTTAATAAATTCCACTGCAATACCATCCAAACCTGCTGCCTTGCCGGCTTTCATCTTCCGCAAAGCTTTTACTACCTCTTCTCTGTTTACCAAATCATTTTCCCTAACCCTCTCACTTTGCACACCACCTCGACCCAAACACCCTATATCTGCCACTCTGTCATCAGACACATTTAACAAACCTTCAAAATACTCATTCCATCTCCTTCTCACATCACCACTACTTGTTATCACCTCCCCATTTACCCTCTTCACTGAAGTTCCCATTTGCTCCCTTGTCTTACGCACCCTATTTACCTCCTTCCAGAACATCTTTTTATTCTCCCTAAAATTTACTGATAGTCTCTCACCCCAACTCTCATTTGCCCTTTTTTTCACCTCTTGCACCTTTCTCTTGACCTCCTGTCTCTTTCTTTTATACTTCTCCCACTCAATTGCATTTTTTCCCTGCAAAAATCGTCCAAATGCCTCTCTCTTCTTTTTCACTAATACTCTTACTTCTTCATCCCACCACTCACTACCCTTTCTAAACAGCCCACCTCCCACTCTTCTCATGCCACAAACATCCTTTGCGCAATCCATCACTGATTCCCTAAATACATCCCATTCCTCCCCCACTCCCCTTACTTCCATTGTTCTCACCTTTTTCCATTCTGTACACAGTCTCTCCTGATACTTCCTCACACAGGTCTCCTTCCCAAGCTCACTTACTCTCACCACCTTCTTCACCCCAACATTCACTCTTCTTTTCTGAAAACCCATACAAATCTTCACCTTAGCCTCCACAAGATAATGATCAGACATCCCTCCAGTTGCACCTCTCAGCACATTGACATCCAAAAGTCTCTCTTTCGCACGCCTGTCAATTAACACGTAATCCAATAACGCTCTCTGGCCATCTCTCCTACTTACATAAGTATACTTATGTATATCTCGCTTTTTAAACCAGGTATTCCCAATCATCAGTCCTTTTTCAGCACATAAATCTACAAGCTCCTCACCATTTCCATTTACAACACTGAACACCCCATGCATACCAATTATTCCCTCAACTGCCACATTACTCACCTTTGCATTCAAATCACCCATCACTATAACCCGGTCTCGTGCATCAAAACCGCTAACACACTCATTTAGCTGCTCCCAAAACACTTGCCTCTCATGATCTTTCTTCTCATGCCCAGGTGCATATGCACCAATAATCACCCACCTCTCTCCATCAACTTTCAATTTTACCCATATTAATCGAGAATTTACTTTCTTACATTCTATCACATACTCCCACAACTCCTGTTTCAGGAGTATTGCTACTCCTTCCCTTGCTCTTGTCCTCTCACTAACCCCTGACTTCACTCCCCAGACATTTCCAAACCACTCTTCCCCTTTACCCTTGAGCTTCGTTTCACTCAGAGCCAAAACATCCAGGTTCCTTTCCTCAAACATACTACCTATCTCTCCTTTTTTCACATCTTGGTTACATCCACACACATTTAGGCACCCCACTCTGAGCCTTCGAGGAGGATGAGCACTCCCCGCGTGACTCCTTCTTCTGTTTCCCATTTCAGAAAGTTAATACAAGGAGGGGAGGATTTCCGGCCCCCCGCTCCCGTCCCCTCTAGTCGCTTTCTACGACACGCGAGGAATACGTGGGAAGTATTCTTTCACCCCTGTCCCCAGGGATAATATACATATATATATACACACACACACACACACACATACACACACATACGCACATACACACACACACACACATACATATATATACATATGAAAAATGCAAGAAACAATTTAGAAAACAAACTTTTAACTTGAAATGAATGAAAAAATGAACGTCACATAATGGTTCAACCTCTGGCTATGGAAAAGGAGATGTACAATTTATTCACACAAACGTCAATAGCAGTTCTCATCAATTTCACCACTGAATCAATAAGCTTCAATGTCTAAGCTACATTTTTCTCCAACTTCACTATTTTCTTGTCAAAACACCATGCATGAAAACTATCACTCCAGTAACACAACTATAAACATTTACTTCCCCTTTAAAAAGTTCTGGGGAAGTCTGTCTCGATACACTGCGGCGAGGCGACGCGACGCTGACACAATCACTGTCACAATATCACTTTTGCCTCCTTCCAAGCGTTGTTTCAGGGAATAATTCCGGGTTGCTGAAGTGCCGCATAGGCTGGCACGATAGCCCGGCCGTTGTCCACAGATTTGAACGCAGCGTCGAGTCTCCTCAGCCTGGTAGAACTTGCCACGTAGAACTTGTAGAATGTTCTCCCTCCCCCAACCCTGGCAGAAGTGGGGGCGAGGAGGAGGAGGAGATGCTCAGCATAACACCCTTTCCTGCCTAGCCATTCCACCTTGAGACTCCTTCTGCCTCACCACTCCACCTTCAGACTCCTCCTGTCTCACCACTCCAACCTGAGACTCCTCCTGCCTCATCACTCCAACATGACGCTCCTCATCACTCTATCCTCTTGATGTTCATCCGCCCTGGCCCATAAATTTCATATTAGAGGACAGCTGCTGTTTGCAGATGACATGGCTCTGGTGGTAGACTCCAGAACAAAGCTCCAGAACGCTGCACTAAAATTGTCCTCCGTTAGTGGCCCTTGTACAGGTCCTCCTCCAGTGGGATGAGAAGTGGGAACACAACGTTGATGGCCATCTTCACGTCTTCTCCTCACGTGCTTATTCCTTTGTTCACAATTTGTACCTCGGGAAGAAAACGACTTGTCAGTTTCTACTGTTCTACTGATATATATATATATATATATATATATATATATATATATATATATATATATATATATATATATATATATATATATATATATATATATATATATATATATATATATATATATATATATATATATATATATATATATATATATATATCATCCCTGGGGATAGTGGGGAAAGAATACTTCCCATGTATTCCCTGCGTGTCGTAGAAAGCTACTAAAAGGGAAGCGAGCGGGGTGATGGAAATCCTCCAATCTCTTTTTTTTTTTCTTTTTTTCCAAAAAAAAGGAACAGAGAAGGGGGCCGGGTGAGGATATCCCCTCTAGGGCCCAGTCCTCTGTTCTTAACGCTACCTCGCTAACGCGGGAAATGGCGAATAGTATGAAATAAAAAAATAAAAAAAATCTATATATATATATATATATTTTTTTTTTCTTTTTTCTTTTTTTTTTCTTTCTTTTTTTCTTTTTTTTTTTTTTTGCTGTCTCCCGTGTTTGCGAGGTAGCGTTAGGAAACAGACCAAAGAAATGGCCCAACCCACCTCCACACACATGTATATACATACGTCCACACACGCAAATATACATACCTACACATCTTTCCATGGTTTAGCCCAGACGCTTCACATGCCCTGATTCAATCCACTGACAGCACGTCAACACCGGTATACCACATCGATCCAATTCACTCTATTCCTTGCCCTCCTTTCACCCTCCTGCATGTTTAGGCCCCGATCACACAAGATCTTTTTCACTCCATCTTTCCACCTCCAATTTGGTCTCCCACTTCTCCTCGTTCCCTCCACCTCCGACACATATATCCTCTTGGTCAATCTTTCCTCACTCATTCTCTCCATGTGCCAAAACCATTTCAAAACACCCTCTTCTGCTCTCTAAACCACGCTCTTTTTATTTCCACACATCTCTCTTACCCTTACGTTACTTACTCGATCAAACCACCTCACACCACACATTGTCCTTAAACATCTCATTTCCAGCACATCCATCCTCCTGCGCACAACTCTATCCATAGCCCACGCCTCGCAACCATACAACATTGTTGGAAACACTATTCCTTCAAACATACCCATTTTCGGTTTCCGAGATAATATTCTCGACTTCCACACATTCTTCAATGCTCCCAGGATTATCGCCCCCTCCCCCACCCTATGATCCACTTCCGCTTCCATGGTTCCATCCGCTGCCAGATCCACTCCCAGATATCTAAAACACTTTACTTCCTCCAGTTTTTCTCCATTCAGACTCACCTCCCAATTGACTTGACCCTCAACCCTACTGTACCTAATAACCTTGCTCTTATTCACATTTACTCTTAACTTTCTTCTTTCACACACTTTACCAAACTCAGTCACCAGCTTCTGCAGTTTCTCACATGAATCATCCACCAGCGGTGTATCATCAGCGAACAACAACTGACTCACTTCCCAAGCTCTCTCATCCCCAACAGACTTCATACTTGCCCCTCTTTCCAAAACTCTTGCATTCACCTCCATAACAACCCCATCCATAAACAAATTGAACAACCATGGAGACATCACACACCCCTGCCGCAAACCTACATTCACTGAGAACCAATCACTTTCCTCTCTTCCTACACGTACACATGCCTTACATACTCGATAAAAACTTTTCACTGCTTCTAACAACTTGCCTCCCTCACCATATATTCTTAATACCTTCCATAGAGCATCACTATCAACTCTATCATATGCCTTCTCCAGATCCATAAATGCTACATACAAATCCATTTGCTTTTCTAAGTATTTCTCACATACATTCTTCAAAGGAAACACCTGATCCACACATCCACTACCACTTCTGAAACCACACTGCTCTTCCCCAATCTGATGCTCTGTACATGCCTTCACCCTCTCAATCAATACCCTCCCATATAATTTACCAGGAATACTCAACAAACTTATATCTCTGTAATTTGAGCACTCACTCTTATCCCCTTTGCCTTTGTACAATGGCACTATGCAAGCATTCCGCCAATCCTCAGGCACCTCACCATGAGCCATACATACATTAAATAACCTTACCAACCAGTCAATAATATAGTCACCCCCTTTTTAATAAATTCCACTGCAATACCATCCAAACCTGCTGCCTTGCAGGCTTTTATCTTCCTCAAAGCTTTTACTACCTCTTCTCTGTTTACCAAATCATTTTCCCTAACCCTCTCACTTTGCACACCACCTCGACCAAAACACCCTATATCTGCCACTCTATCATCAAGCACATTCAACAAACCTTCAAAATACTCACTCCATCTCCTTCTCACATCACCACTACTTGTTAACACCTCCCCATTTGCGCCCTTTACTGAAGTTCCCATTTGCTCCCTTGTCTTACGCACTTTATTTACCTCCTTCCAGAACATCTTATTATTCTCCCTAAAATTTAATGATACTCTCTCACCCCAACTCTCATTTGCCCTCTTTTTCACCTCTTGCACCTATATATATATATATATATATATATATATATATATATATATATATATATATATATATATATATATATTTATTTATTTATTTTGCCTTGTCGCTGTCTCCCGCGCTTGCGAGGTAGCGCAAGGAAACAGACGAAAGAAATGGCTCAACCCACCCCCATACACATGTATATACATACACGTCCCCACACGCAAATATACATACCCATACATATCAATGTACACATATATATACACACACAGACATATACATATATGCACATGCACACAATTCACACTGCCTGCCTTTATTCATTCCCATCGTCACCTCGCCGCACATGGAGTAACATCCCCCTCCCCCCTCATGTGCGCGAGGTAGTGCTAGGAAAAGACAACAAAGGCCCCATTCGTTCACACTCAGTCTCTAGCTGTCATGCAATAATGCCCGAAATCACAGCACCCTTTCCACATCCAGGCCCCACACAACTTTCCATGGTTTACCCCAGACGCTTCACATGCCCTGATGCAATCCGTTGACAGCACGTCGACCCCGGTATACCACGTCGATCCAATTCACTCTATTCCTTGCCCGCCTTTCACCCTCCTGTATGTTCAGGCCCCGATCACTCAAAATCTTTTTCACTCCATCTTTCCACCTCCAGTTTGGTCTCCACTTCTCCTCGTTCCCTCCACCTCCGACATATATATGCTCTTGGTCAATCTTTCCTCTCTCATTCTCTCCATGTGCCCAAACCATTTCAAAACACCCTCTTCTGCTCTCTCATCCACGCTCTTCCTATTTCCACACATCTCTCTTACCCTTACTTTACTTACTCGATCAAACCACCTCACACCACATATTGTCCTCAAACATCTCATTTCCAGCACATCCACCCTCCTGCGCACAACTCTATCCATAGCCCACGCCTCGCGACCATACAACATTGTTGGAACCACTATTCCTTCAAACATAGCCATTTTTGCTTTCGGAAATAATGTTCTCGACTTCCACACATTTGTTAAGAGTTCATGAGCAACTGATCAGGTTAAGAAATCCAGTGGAAAATTTTGTTGAAGATCATGTAAGGATATGTGCGAAAATGCGTAGGAGGCTTAAAAGTGTTTTGACAATGGAAAACACTGTAACTCCATAAGAAATATATAGACGAGACCTTAAGAAATATTCAGATATCTGGAAAGGGCTCTAACTATATGTGCTCAAGATGTTTGCAGATACGGTAGACAGAGACCTCTTGAGATGTTGTTTAATATGTCGCTTGAGAAAGGCAAAGTGATACTGGAGTGGAAAAGGGCAGACGTCAATCCCATCTATAAGAAAGGAGACCCGGGTGAGACTCTGAACTGCAGACTTGTGTTCTTCCTGAGTGTGGTCTGTAACGTACGATGAAATTTAATCAGAAGACAATTGCGTGAGTTTCTACTGAAATTACCTAAGCGAGTGATGACACGGTTTTTCGGGAAAAGAGATCATGTGTTACGAACCTCTTGGATTTCTATGAGTGATTAACCTTTGTCTCAGACAAAACTGAAAGATTTGAGTATATTGTTTTTTTTATCTTGACTGTTGGAAAGCTCATTAAGAAGATGGAATGCGAGGCAAGATTAAGGGGGTAGACTCCTCCGATGGATAGATTATCTCTGTGGATGGAACAAAGTGCTCATGTTAGAGGAGCCTTCTCCAAATGGATAGAGGGCACCAGTAGAGTGCCCCGGTAGAGCTTTACTCTTCTTGTTCTATGCAAATGATAAGTCTGAAGGTATGGGCACCCACTTGAATGTTTGCAGATGATGGAAATTTCATGAGGGAAGTGAAAGGCGAGCACGGTTGCATATACTTACAAAGGGACCTAGGCAGACTTCTAAGTTGTTCTGGTACATGCATGATAGATGAAACTTAACCGAGCAAATGTAAGGAAATGAGGCTGAGAAATATGGAAAGAAGACCTCAATATGATAAGCTCAAGCAGGAAGAAAACATCAGAAATCTATATGTGTGTGAGTGTGTGTGTGTGTGTGTGTGTGTGTGTGTGTGTGTGTGTGTGTGTATGTGTGTGTGTGCGTGCGTGTGTGTGTGTGTGTGTGTGTGTGTGTGTGTGTGTGTGTGTGTGTGTGTGTGTGTATTTACACAATGGAGTAATGCTATGGTACATATATATAAGGGTAAGAGACGAGACAACACAAATGTAAAACTCTCCCCCCTCAACACAAATAGTATCGCCCCAAGCTCTGTGTACCAACCGTCGACTTTGAAAGATACGGTAGATATTATTATCCACGTCACATAAAAATTCATTTATAACTGAAATGTTTAACTTTTGTCGCTCGCTGTTATGACTTCACAAGCTGATGACCAAAGGTGGTCGTGAATTTTGAAATAATTAAAGGTGGCCCATCTGAGACTGACTGGAATTGTAAGCCAGTTTGAGATTGACTGGAACTGTAGACCAAGTTAAGATTGACTGGACGAGTGGGTCAGTGCTAAACTGACTGGATGTCAGGGCCAGCCTGAGAATAACTGTATGAGTGGGACAGCCTGGGACTGAATGTAAGTGTTAACTAGTCTGTGACTAACTGAAAGAGTAGGACAGTCTTAGACTGACAATATATCTGAGCAGGTCTAAGACTGGAAGTTTGAGTTCGTCTAAACCTGACTGCCAGCTTGGACCAGTTAGAGAATAACTGTAATTATGGGCTAGGGTGAGATTGACTGAAAGATTGGGCCAGTCTGAAAATGACATGATGTGAGGATCAGACTGGAATTAACTGAAATGAACTGAAAGAGTAAGGAGGTCTCCAAATGACAAGAGATACGAGCAAATTTAAGAATGACTGGAAGCGTAGACCAGTCTGGACTGACTAGCAGTGTGGACCAGTTTGAGACTGACTGACAGTGTGTACTAGTCTGAGACTGAGCGGAAGAATGGGTTTTTCTTAACCAGATCAGAAGAGTGGGTTAGTTTTACCCTGATCGGAAAAGTGGGCCAGTCTGAGACTGACTGGAAGAGGAGGGCTAGTCTGAGACTGACTGGAAGAGTGAGCCAGTCTAGGACAGAGCGGGGAAGTTGGCAAGTGTGAGGATGACTGTAAGAGCCTTCTACTCTGCGATTGATTGAAAGAGTAATCGAGCTTGAGACCGACTGGAAGAGTGGGCAAATCTGTGACTGGCTTGAAGAGTGAGATTATCTGAGATTTTCCGGAAGATGAGGCCAGTCTGAGACTAAAAAAAAAAAGAGACTGACTGGAAGCGTGTCCAGTCTGAGGTGGACTGAGAGACTGGGCATATGTGAGACTGACCGCAAGAATTGGCGAGTCTAAGATTGATTGCAAGAGATGGCTAGTCTAAGAAAGACTGGAAGACTGGGCAAGTCTAAAACTGACAAGAAGTGGTGGGCCAGTCTAAGACTATATCTAAAAGTGGATCTAAGACTATGAGTAACATATAAAGTTAGGATACCCTTGATGTCGGGCTATCCATGACGTTAGACGACACAAACAAACCTTAGGAATAATTGTGTTACCTTTTATGGTGATGATGAGGTATTGGTGTTACCGCAGCCTCATCAAGTGTTTGGTTTATTGATGATGATATGGTTGTGTTGGTATCAAACCCTCCTCCAATGTGTTCTTTATGGTGAAGGTAGGGTATTTGTGTTATCAAAACCTTCTCGAGTGTTATCTATTATTGGGATGTTACGGGACTCTGTGTTAATACAATCCTCCTCAAGCGTTATCTTTTACGGTGATGACGAGGCCCTGGTGTTATCACACCCTTAAGTGTTGCTTTACTAAGATCATAAGTGATATTCTTTTGTAAGACATTTGCTACCTCAGATATGAAAACGCTATATAAATAGTGGATAGACAAGAGAAAAAATTAAAGCCTTCTGGTAAGTCTGGGATAATTCCAGATTCTGATTTTGTGATGATGATGTCTTCGACGACTAACTTTTTTTAAATCTTTGCACATAGATATGCTAGCATATGTCATCACTGATGTTTATGTTACTGGGGCTAGTTCTGTAAAGTACTATGCTCTTTGTGATGTATTGAACGTCATGTTGTTCATATTTTGCAGGAAGCGAGGATGTTCACATTCTGTAGAACGACGGGATGTTAAGGATCTTGGGATGTCAAGTTATTTAAGTTCTGTAGAACGTTAAGTTATTCATATTCTGCAAAACATTTTTTTTTTTTTAATGACCGATATGACAGGCAAAATATGCTTTAATCAAGGCCATCTCGGGTGAAAGAAAAAGTAATAGAAAAAGAAACTAGAAATTAATCAAGACACCGCAAGTGTTTGCAGACCTTACTCATAGAGGTAGAAAGGCTATATGAAGAGAGATAGACCAAAAAAAAATTATTGGAAGCAGCAGCCGGGCGCGTGCCACGGGTCCAAACCCGAGGGGTGGGCACACACGCAGACAGTCCACGAGAGCAATAGCCAAATAATACTTTTAGAAGAGAGAGAGAGAGAGAGAGAGAGAGAGAGAGAGAGAGAGAGAGAGAGAGAGAGAGAGAGAGAGAGAGAGAGAGAGAGAGAGAGAGAGAGAGAGAGAGAGAGAGAGAGAGAGAGAGAGAGAGAGAGAGAGAGAGAGAGAGAGAGAGAGAGAGAGAGAGAGAGAGAGAGGCAACATCATGGCGTAAGGAAAGGGGAGGTTGAAAAAAGAGATGCCGGGAGAAGTAATGAGATAGAGGGCTTTTGATGCCATTCTGTTTACTAGGGACGTGGAGGTTGAGTATTCCATACTTGGGCGAATAAAACCCCCTGTAGATATGAAACAGCTGCTCACAAAAAAATAATGACGGTACCTATGCAACACTCCTAATTCTTTAGAAAGTAGACTTTGTGATGTTGATCATGAGTGGCTTCTAGGTTATGCTTAGAATGTTCTGTAGAACGTCATGTTATTCACGTTCTGTAGAAAGTCAGGCTGTTCATGTTCTATTAACCTTCTACTGCTCCCGAGTGGTTAATTAGCCTGAACTTTCTCTTGATGTATTTCTCAGGAAAGTGTAGCCTCAGGATGCCAGGTTGAGGATTTTAATTAAGAAATTTCAGCAGGCCTTTGGGATGCGGAATCCGCTGGTAAGAATTAAATCTTTGATGACTTTCTTCCTCGGTATTGGCCTACTTCTTCCTCTCCTTCTTCCCATCTTGGTAAAAATCACTTCCTCCTACATCATGAGAGTACAGGAGGGCTTCTCATCCTCTTGAAAGGAAGGAAGACCACCTACTTTATCTTTCTTCTGAGGGAGAAGTCAACATTTTATTCTTCCTTTTAAGTGAGGAATATATGTACTTCGTCCTACTTGTGGGTGTAAACAGTCTTCTCCTACATTAAGAGGAAAGCAGCCTCCTCTCCCTCAAACTTCATGTTACAGAAAGTCTCTTCTTTCTCCAACTTGAGTGTGAAGACTGTGTCCTCTTTGTCCACCTTGAGGTTACAGACAGTCCCCTCTCCCTCGAACATGAAGACGGCCTCCTCTTCCTCAGGTGCACTTATCTTACAAGAAATGCAGGTTGGAAGTTACCAGCAGCGAGAAAGTGCAATGGATTAATGGAAGGTCTTCCTTAACGAAGACCACAGCATCGCCAACACAAGGAGTACCTGCGAGGATCTACGGCACGATTTTCTCATTAGTTGGCTCTCATATCATGATGAAAGCTGCGAGGCTGGCCAGGCATCTCCATGATCTCACCGGCCTCATCACCTCCCACTATCAACACAGTACGAAAACCCGAGGAAAACCGGCGCTCTCGTAATGATTCCCTAGCTTGTTTACAACCCAATCACCTGCCGCTGGGGAATCTGTTTAAGACACCAGTCTGGCGAATTTGTTTACAACCCTGGCACCTGCCATATGGGAGGCTGTTTACAGCCCCACCATCTAACACAGGGGAGGATATTTACGACTCTTGCAACTGCCTTATGGGAGACTGTTTACGTCCCCGGCACCTGCCATTAGGGTGTCTGTTTACGATCAGAAGGGAGGCTTTTTACATCTCCGGCACCTGCTACTGGTGAGGCAACCCTGGCATCTGCCAATGGATGGTCGTTTACTAGCCGGTTACCTAACACAAAAAACGTTGTTTAAAAGCCGGAAAACTGTCACTGTGAGGTTGTTTACAACCCCGGCCTCTGCCATTAGATGCTTTTTTACACCCCAAACATCAGCCATTTGGGAGGTTGTTTACACTCCCGGCACAAGCCACGGAAGGGCTATATGCAACCTCGGAAATGGCTCTACGACGGTGATTTACAACCCTGGCACCTACCGCAGGAAGGTTGAGAACTATTCCGGTACCTACCGCAAGAGAGTTTTTCATAACAGTGTCTCTCAGCCTTCATCATTTTCCGGCACATTTCAAATATGTTTGATCCTAGTGGCACACGATAAAAATTTTGCCAATATTTATAAGGTGACGGACGTGGGACGGAGAAAACATGCTTCAGTCAATACCATCTCGGATAACAAAAGAAAGAAAAAAGAAAAAAAATATAAAGAAATTAATCTGGGGTCGGCTGGCGTTTGTAGATGTAACTCACAGGAAAAAAAAGCTACATTTAGAGGGAACGATAAAAAAACAAGAGTTCCATTGTTTTTTTTTCGAGAAAAGGAGGCAATATGATATCCAATCCTCGAGTGCTCGATCTTCACAAGGAAACTGTGGCTTTGTTTTTCGAGAAAAGGAGGCAATATGATATCCAATCCTCGAGTGCTCGATCTTCACAAGGAAACTTTGGGAAGCAGCAGTCAAACGTGCGTTAGGAGTACCAAACCTTAGGAATGCCCCGGGACACAAGCAGATAGCTCACGATAACAATGGCCAAAATAATGCCTATAGAGCAGCGACAGAGCAGCAACACTGCAAAGTACGGGGAAAAAAAAAACGTTAAACAGAGGTACCAAAAGGAGAATTAATGAAAAGGAAGGCTTTTGAATATTATAGGTAATAGAGGCAAATAATGACATATATACATATGTGATCAGTATTCTTCTTTGGTTATATGGAACCCAAGTAAATATGAAATAGCTGCTCACAAGAAAAATACTTACCGTATCTGAACAACCCTGCATCTCTCGGTAAGCATATTTTGTTACGTTCGTAATGTGAGATGGCCAAGAGGTAATGGGGGATAAGGTTATGCCCAACATGTTTCTGTTATTACCGGAATAAATGTCATGTTTTGATAATGAACAGAGAGAAAAAAGAAACATGACTCATAGAATGGGATACATAGAGAAATCAAGTTTTGATATTAATAATTTTATATATGTATCTGCATATAATTTTATATATGTATATGCACTCCCACATACATGAGTATGTGGGAGTGCTAATACGTAATGCCCAAAGGAACAAAGATTGAAATGATGATGATTATACACTGTCATGTTGAGATGAGTAATAATGGATATATGAGCATACATTGGTAGGTTTTCTGTATATATTAAACTTAAACTTATTTCTTTGCCTATGGATCATGCAATCTAAAAACGATAACATGCCATTATTTTCATTTTCTACAGTAAATTTAATGGAAGGTACTAAATTGCTAAGTAAGGACAGAAAAGTTGGTAGATTTTTATTTGTTAGTCAAACAGAAAAGAACATCATCTACATACCTAAAGCAAATAGCATTAGATGGTAAGATATCCTTCAGTAATTCTGTTTCAAAAAATTCCATATAAGCATTACTTAGTACAGGTGAAAGAGGGTTTTCCATTGCCATACCAAGTTTTTTAGCATGATATTCTCCATTGAATTGAAATACACAGTCTTATATAGACAATTCTATCAATTCAACGAAAACTGACTTTGAAACAGATAAATGAATATCATCCCAAATACCAGTCCTTTTTCAACACACATATCTACAAGCTCTTCACCAGTTCCATTTACAAAATCGAACACCCCATGTACACCAAATATTCCCTCAACTGCCACATTACTCACCTTTGCATTCAAATTACCCATCGCTATAACCCGGCCTCGTAAATCAAAACTACTAACACACTCACTCAATTGCTCCCAAAACACTTTATCTTTCTTCTCATGCCCAGGTGCATAGGCAACAATAATAACCCATCTCTCTCCATCCACTTTCAGATTTACACACACCAATCTAGAGTTTATTTTCTTGCACTCTATCACACTCCCACCACTCCTGTTTCAGGAGTAGTGCTACTCCTTCCCTTGCTTTTGTCCTTTCACCAACTGCTGATTTTACTCCCAAAACATTCTCAAACCATTCTTACCCTTCATCTTTGAGCTTCGTTTCACTCAGAGCCAAAACATCCAAGTTCCTTTCCTCAAACATACCATCTATCTCTTCATTTTCTCTTTTGGGTACATCCACATACATTTAGACACCCCAGTCTGAGCCTTCAAAGAGGATGAGCACTCCCCGCGTGACTCTTTCCACTGTTTCCCCTTTCAGAAAATTGAAATACAAGGAGGGGAGGGTTTCTAACTCCCCGCTCCCATCTCGTTAGTCGCCTTCTACGACACGTGAGGAAAGCGTGGGAAGTATTCTCCCCTATGTCCATATATATATATATAAATATATATATATATATATATATATATATATATATATATATATATATATATATATTTTTTTTTTTTTTTATACTTTGTCGCTGTCTCCCGCGTTTGCGAGGTAGCGCAAGGAAACAGACGAAAGAAAGAAATGGCCCAACCCCCCCCCATACACATGTATATACATACGTCCACACACGCAAATATACATACCTACACAGCTTTCCATGGTTTACCCCAGACGCTTCACATGCCTTGATTCAATCCACTGACAGCACGTCAACCCCGGTATACCACATCGCTCCAATTCACTCTATTCCTTGCCCTCCTTTCACCCTCCTGCATGCTCAGGCCCCGATCACACAAAATCTTTTTCACTCCATCTTTCCATCTCCAATTTGGTCTCCCTCTTCTCCTCGTTCCCTCCACCTCCGACACATATATCCTCTTGGTCAATCTTTCCTCACTCATTCTCTCCATGTGCCCAAACCACTTCAAAACACCCTCTTCTGCTCTCTCAACCACGCTCTTTTTATTTCCACACATCTCTCTTACCCTTACGTTACTCACTCGATCAAACCACCTCACACCACACATTGTCCTCAAACATCTCATTTCCAGCACATCCATCCTCCTGCGCACAACTCTATCCATGGCCCACGCCTCGCAACCATACAACATTGTTGGAACCACTATTCCTTCAAACATACCCATTTTTGCTTTCCGAGATAATGTTCTCGACTTCCACACATTCTTCAAGGCCCCCAGAATTTTCGCCCCCTCCCCCACCCTATGATCCACTTCCGCTTCCATGGTTCCATCCGCTGCCAGATCCACTCCCAGATATCTAAAACACTTCAATTCCTCCAGTTTTTCTCCATTCAAACTCACCTCCCAATTGACTTGACCCTCAACCCTACTGTACCTAATAACCTTGCTCTTATTCACATTTACTCTTAACTTTCTTCTTCCACACACTTTACCAAACTCAGTCACCAGCTTCTGCAGTTTCTCACATGAATCAGCCACCAGCGCTGTATCATCAGCGAACAACAACTGACTCACTTCCCAAGCTCTCTCATCCCCAACAGACTTCATACTTGCCCCTCTTTCAAAGACTCTTGCATTTACCTCCCTAACAACCCCATCCATAAACAAATGAAACAACCATGGAGACATCACACACCCCTGCCGCAAACCTACATTCACTGAGAACCAATCACTTTCCTCTCTTCCTACACGTACACATGCCTTACATCCTCGATAAAAACTTTTCACTGCTTCTAACAACTTGCCTCCCACACCATATATTCTTAATACCTTCCACAGAGCATCTCTATCAACTCTATCATATGCCTTCTCCAGATCCATAAATGCTACATACAAATCCATTTGCTTTTCTAAGTATTTCTCACATATATTCTTCAAAGCAAACACCTGATCCACACATCCTCTACCACTTCTGAAACCACACTGCTCTTCCCCAATCTGATGCTCTGTACATGCCTTCACCCTCTCAATCAATACCCTCCCATATAGTTTACCAGGAATACTCAACAAACTTATACCTCTGTAATTTGAGCACTCACTCTTATCCCCTTTGCCTTTGTACAATGGCACTATGCACACATTCCGCCAATCCTCAGGCACCTCACCATGAGTCATACATACATTAAATAACCTTACCAACCAGTCAACAATACAGTCACCCCCTTTTTTTATAAATTCCACTGCAATACCATCCAAACCTGCTGCCTTGCCGGCTTTCATCTTCCGCAAAGCTTTCACTACCTCTTCTCTGTTTATCAAATCATTTTCCCTAACCCTCTCACTTTGCACACCACATCGACCAAAACACCCTATATCTGCCACTCTATCATCAAACACATTCAACAAACCTTCAAAATACTCACTCCATCTCCCTCTCACATCACCACTACGTGTTATCAACTCCCCATTTGCGCCCTTCACTGAAGTTCCCATTTGCTCCCTTGTCTTACGCACTTTATTTACCTCCTTCCAGAACATCTTTTTATTCTCCCTAAAATTTAATGATACTCTCTCACCCCAACTCTCATTTGCCATTTTTTCACCTCTTGCACCTTTCTCTTGACCTCCTGTCTCTTTCTTTTATACATCTCCCACTCAATTGCATTTTGTCCCTGCAAAAATCGTCCAAATGCCTCTCTCTTCTCTTTCACTAATACTCTTACTTCTTCATCCCACCACTCACTACCCTTTCTAATCAACCCACCTCCCACTCTTCTCATGCCACAAGCATCTTTTGCGCAATCCATCACTGATTCCCTAAATACATCCCATTCCTCCCCCACTCCCCTTACTTCCATTGTTCTCACCTTTTTCCATTCTGTACTCAGTCTCTCCTGGTACTTCCTCACACAGGTCTCCTTCTCAAGCTCACTTACTCTCACCACCCTCTTCACCCCAACATTCACTCTTCTTTTCTGAAAACCCATACAAATCTTCACCTTAGCCTCCACAAGATAATGATCAGACATCCCTCCAGTTGCACCTCTCAGCACATTAACATCCAAAAGTCTCTCTTTCGCACGCCTGTCAATTAACACGTAATCCAATAACGCTCTCTGGCCATCTCTCCTACTTACATAAGTATACTTATGTATATCTCGCTTTTTAAACCAGGTATTCCCAATCATCAGTCCTTTTTCAGCACATAAATCTACAAGCTCTTCACCATTTCCATTTATAACACTGCACACCCCATGTATACCAATTATTCCCTCAACTGCCACATTACTTACCTTTGCATTCAAATCACCCATCACTATAACCCGGTCTCGTGCATCAAAACTACTAACACACTCATTCAGCTGCTCCCAAAACACTTGCCTCTCTTGATCTTTCTTCTCATGCCCAGGTGCATATGCACCAATGATCACCCACCTCTCTCCATCAACTCTCAGTTTTACCCATATCAATCGAGAATTTACTTTCTTACACTTTGTCACATACTCCCACAACTCCTGTTTCAGGAGTATTGCTACTCCTTCCCTTGCTCTTGTCCTCTCACTAACCCCTGACTTTACTCCCCAGACATTCCCAAACCACTCTTCCCCTTTACCCTTGAGCTTCGTTTCACTCAGAACCAAAACATCCAGGTTCCTTTCCTCAAACATACTACCTATCTCTCCTTTTTTCACATCTTGGTTACATCCACACACATTTAGGCACCCCACTCTGAGCCTTCGAGGAGGATGAGCACTCCCCGCGTGACTCCTTCTTCTGTTTCCCATTTTAGAAAGTTAATACAAGGAGGGGAGGATTTCTGGCCCCCCGCTCCCGTCCCCTCTAGTCGCTTTCTACGACACGCGAGGAATACGTGGGAAGTATTCTTTCACCCCTATCCCCAGGGATAATATACATATATATATATACATATACACATACACACACATACACATACATACACACATATATATATATATATATATATATATATATATATATATATATATATATATATATATATATATATATATATATATATATATATATATATATATATGTATATATATATATATATATATATATATATATATATATATATATACATATATATATATATATATATATATATATATATATATATATATATATATAGATATATATATATATATATATATATATATATATATATATATATATATATATATATATATATATATATATATATATATATATATATATATATATATATATATATATATATATATATACATATATATATATTATTATACTTTGTCGCTGTCTTCCGCGTTAGCGAGGTAGCGCGAGGACACAGACGAAAGAATGACCCAACCCACCCCCAAACACATGGATATACATACACGTCCACACACGCAAATATACATACCTATACGTCTCAATGTACGCATATATATACACACACAGACATATACATATATACATATGTACATAATTCATCCTGTCTGCCTTTATTCCCATCGCCACCTCGCCACACATGGAATAACACCCCCCCCCCCTCATGTGTGCGAGGTAGCGCTAGGAAAAGATAACAAAGGCCCCATTCGTTCACACTCAGTCTCTAGCTGTCATGTAATAATTCACCGAAACCACAGCTCCCTTTCCACAATCAGGCCCAACAGAACTTTCCATGGTTTACCCCAGAAGCTTCACATGCCCTGGTTCAATCCATTGACAGCACTTCGACCCCGGTATACCACACCGTTCCAGTTCACTCTATTCCTTGCACGCCTTTCACCCGCCTGCATGTTCAGGCCACGGTCACTCAAAATCTTTTTCACTCCATTTTTCCACCTCCAATTTGGTCTCCCACTTCTCGTTCCCTCCACCTCTGACACTTATATCCTCGTGGTCAATCTTTCCTCACTTAAACTCTCCATGTACCAAACATTTCAAAACACCATCTTCTGTTCTCTCAAACACACTCTTTTTATTTCCACACATCTCTCTTACCCTTACATTACTTACTCGATCAAACCACCTACACCACATATTATTGTCCTCAAACATCTCATTTCCAGCACATCTACCCTCCTGCGCACAACTCTATCCATAGCCCACGCCTCGCAACAATACAACATTGTTGGGACTACTATTCCCTCAAACACACCAATTTTTGCTTTCCGTGATAATGTTCTCGACCTCCAAACATTCTTCAAGGCTCCTAGAATTTTCGCCCCCTTCCCCATCCTATGATTCACTTCCGCTTCCATGGTTCCATCCTCTGCCAGATCCACTCCCAGATATCTAAAACACTTTACTTCCTCCAGATTTTCTCCATTCAAACTTACCTTCCAATTGACTTGACCCTCAACCCTACTGTACCTAATAACCTTATTCTTCTTCACATTTACTCTTAACTTTCTTCTTTCACACACTTTACCAAACTCAGCCACCAGCTTCTGCAGTTTCTCACATGAATCAGCCCCCAGCGCTGTATAATCAGCGAACAACAACTGACTCACTTCCCAAGCTCTCTCATCCAAAACAGACTGCATACTTGCCCCTCTTCCAAAACTCTTGCATTCACCTCTCTAACAACCCCATCCATAAACAAATTAAACTACCATGGAGACATCACACACCCTTGCCGCAAACCTACATTCACTGAGAACCAATCACTTTCCTCTCTTCCCACACGTACACATGCCTTACGACCTCTATAAAAAATTTTCACTGCTTCTAACAACTTGCCTCCCACACCATATATTCTTAATACCTTCCACAGAGCATCTCTATCAACTCTATCATATGCCTTCTCCAGATCCAATGCTACATACATATCCATTTGCTTTTCTAAGCATTTCTCACATTCTTCAAAGCAAACACCTGATCCACACATCCTCTACCACTTCTGAAACCACACTGCTCTTCCCCAATCTGATGCTCTGTACATGCCTTCACCCTCTCAATCAATACCCTCCCATATAATTTACCAGGAATACTCAACAAACTTATACCTCTGTAATTTGAGCACTGACTTTTATCCCCTTTGCCTTTGTACAATGGCACTATGCAAGCATTCCGCCAATCCTCAGGCACCTCACCATGATTCATACATACATTAAATAACCTTACCAACCAGTCAACAATACAGTCACCCCCTTTTTTAATAAATTCCACTGCAATACCATTCAAACTTGCTGTCTTGCCGGCCTTCATCTTCATCTTCCGTATAGCTTTACTATGTATGTATATATATATATATATATATATATATATATATATATATATATATATATATATATATATATATATATATATATATATATATATATATATATATATATACATATATACATATATGATGGAGAGAGGTGGGTGATTATTGGTGCATATGCACCTGGGCATGAGAAGAAAGATCAAGAGAGGCAAGTGTTTTGGGAGCACCTGAATGAGTGTGTTAGTGGTTTTGATGCACGAGACCGGGTTATAGTGATGGGTGATTTGAATGTAAAGGTGAGTAATGTGGCAGTGTAGGGAGTAATTGGTATACATGGGGTGTTCAGTGTTGTAAATGGAAATGGTGAAGAGCTTGTAGATTTATGTGCTGAAAAAGGACTGATGATTGGGAATACCTGGTTTAAAAAGCGAGATATACATAAGTATACTTATGTAAGTAGGAGAGATGGCCAGAGAGCGTTATTGGATTAAGTGTTAATTGACAGGCGTGCGAAAGAGAAACTTTTGGATGTTAATGTGCTGAGAGGTGCAACTGGAGGGATGTCTGATCATTATCTTGTGGAGGCTAAGGTGAAGATTTGTATGGGTTTTCAGAAAAGAAGAGTGAATGTTGGGGTGAAGAGGGTGGTGAGAGTAAGTGAGCTTGAGAAGGAGACCTGTGTGAGGAAGTACCAGGAGAGACTGAGTACAGAATGGAAAAAGGTGAGAACAATGGAAGCAAGGGGAGTGGGGGAGGAATGGGATGTATTTAGGGAATCAGTGATGGATTGCGCAAAAGATGCTTGTGGCATGAGAAGAGTGGGAGGTGGGTTGATTAGAAAGGGTAGTGAGTGGTGGGATGAAGAAGTAAGAGTATTAGTGAAAGAGAAGAGAGAGGCATTTGGACGATTTTTGCAGGGACAAAATGCAATTGAGTGGGAGATGTATAAAAGAAAGAGACAGGAGGTCAAGAGAAAGGTGCAAGAGGTGAAAAAAAGGGCAAATGAGAGTTGGGGTGAGAGAGTATCATTAAATTTTAGGGAGAATAAAAAGATGTTCTGGAAGGAGGTAAATAAAGTGCGTAAGACAAGGGAGCAAATGGGAACTTCAGTGAAGGGCGCAAATGGGGAGGTGATAACAAGTAGTGGTGATGTGAGAAGGAGATGGAGTGAGTATTTTGAAGGTTTGTTGAATGTGTTTGATTATAGAGTGGCTGATATAGGGTGTTTTGGTCGAGGTGGTGTGCAAAGTGAGAGGGTTAGGGAAAATGATTTGGTAAACAGAGAAGAGGTAGTGAAAGCTTTGCGGAAGATGAAAGCCGGCAAGGCAGCAGGTTTGGATGGTATTGCAGTGGAATTTATTAAAAAATTGGGTGACTATTGTTGACTGGTTGGTAAGGTTATTTCATGTATGTATGACTCATGGTGAGGTGCCTGAGGATTGGCGGAATGCGTGCATAGTGCCATTGTACAAAGGCAAAGGGGATAAGAGTGAATGATCAAATTACAGAGGTATAAGTTTGTTGAGTATTCCTGGTAAATTATATGGGAGGGTATTGATTGAGAGGGTGAAGGCATGTACAGAGCATCAGATTGGGGAAGAGCAGTGTGGTTTCAGAGGTGGTAGAGGATGTGTGGATCAGGTGTTTGCTTTGAAGAATGTATGTGAGAAATACTTAGAAAAGCAAATGGATTTGTATGTAGCATATATGGATCTGGAGAAGGCATATGATAGAGTTGATGGAGATGCTCTGTGGAAGGTATTAAGAATATATGGTGTGGGAGGCAAGTTGTTAGAAGCAGTGAAAAGTTTTTATCGAGGATGTAAGGCATGTGTACGTGTAGGAAGAGAGGAAAGTGATTGGTTCTCAGTGAATGTAGGTTTGCGGCAGGGGTGTGTGATGTCTCCATGGTTGTTTAATTTGTTTATGGATGGGGTTGTTAGGGAGGTAAATGCAAGAGTTTTGGAAAGAGGGGCAAGTATGAAGTCTGTTGGGGATGAGAGAGCTTGGGAAGTGAGTCAGTTGTTGTTCGCTTATGATACAGCGCTGGTGGCTGATTCATGTGAAAACTGCAGAAGCTGGTGAATGAGTTTGGTAAAGTGTGTGGAAGAAGAAAGTTAAGAGTAAATGTGAATAAGAGCAAGGTTATTAGGTACAGTAGGGTTGAGGGTCAAGTCAATTGGGAGGTGAGTTTGAATGGAGAGAAACTGGAGGAAGTGAAGTGTTTTAGATATCTGGGAGTGGATCTGGCAGCGGATGGAACCATGGAAACGGAAGTGGATAATAGGGTGGGGGAGGGGGCGAAAATTCTGGGGGCCTTGAAGAATGTGTGGAAGTCGAGAACATTATCTCGGAAAGCAAAAATGGGTATGTTTGAAGGAATAGTGGTTCCAACAATGTTGTATGGTTGCGAGGCGTGGGCTATGGATAGAGTTGTGCGCAGGAGGATGGATGTGATGGAAATGAGATGTTTGAGGACAATGTGTGGTGTGAGGTGGTTTGATCGAGTGAGTAACGTAAGGGTAAGAGAGATGTGTGGAAATAAAAAGAGCGTGGTTGAGAGAGCAGAAGAGGGTGTTTTGAAGTGGTTTGGGCACATGGAGAGAATGAGTGAGGAAAGATTGACCAAGAGGATATATGTGTCGAAGGTGGAGGGAGCAAGGAGAAGAGGGAGACCAAATTGGAGGTGGAAAGATGGAGTGAAAAAGATTTTGTGTGATCGGGGCCTGAACATGCAGGAGGGTGAAAGGAGGGCAAGGAATAAAGTGAATTGGAGCGATGTGGTATACCGGGGTTGACGTGCTGTCAGTGGATTGAATCAAGGCATGTGAAGCGTCTGGGGTAAACCATGGAAAGCTGTGTAGGTATGTATATTTGCGTGTGTGGACGTATGTATATACATGTTTATGGGGGGGGGGGGTTGGGCCATTTCTTTCGTCTGTTTCCTTGCGCTACCTCGCAAACGCGGGAGACAGCGACAAAGTATAAAAAAAAAAAAAAAATATATATATATATATATATATATATATATATATATATATATATATATATATATATATATATATATATATATATATTTATATATATATATATGTATATATATATACATATATATATATATATATAATATATATATATATATATATATATATATATATATATATATATATATATATATATATATATATATATATATATATATATATATATATATATATATATATATATATATATATATATATATATATATATATATATATGTATATATATATATATTACATTTTAACTTTCTGAAAGGGAAAACAGAAGGAGTCACACGGGTAGTGCTCATCCGGCTCGAAGACTCGACTGGGGTGTCTAAATATGTGTGGATGTAACCAAGATGAGAAAAAAGGAGAGATAGGTTGTATGTTTGACTTAAGGAACTTGGATGTTTTGGCTCTGAGTGAAACGAAGATCAAGGTTAAAGAGGAAAAGTGGTTTCGGAATGTTTTTGGATTAAAGTCACGAGTTGGTGATAGAACGAGAGCAAGGGACGGAGTAGCACTACTCCTGAGACTGGAGTGGTGGTAGCATGTGATAGAGCGTAAGAAAGAAAACTCTAGATATGTATGGGTAAAACTGAAAGTGGATGGAGAGACATGGGTGATTATTGGTGCCTATGCACCTAGGAATGAAAAGAAAGATCGTGAGAGGCAGGTGTTTTGGGAGCAGCTGAGTGAGTGTGTTTGTAGTTTTGGTGAGCGAGACCGGGTTAAAGCGATGGGTTATTTAAATGCAAAGGTGAGTAATATGGCAGGTGAGGGAGCAATTGGTGTACCTGGGGTGTTCAGCGTCATAAATGGAAATGATGAAGAGCTTGTAGATTTGTGAGCTGAAAAACGACTGATGATTGGGAGTAACTGGTTTAAAAATAGATATATACATAATCATACGTATACAAGTAGGAGAGATGGCCAGAGAGCGTTATTGCATTATGTGTTAATTAATAGGCGCGTGAAAGAAAGACTTTTGGATGCTAATGTGTTGAGAGGTGCAACTTCAGGGATGTCTGATCATTATCTTGTGGAGGTGAAGGTGAATATTTGTAGAGGTTTTCAGAAAAAGAAAAGGAAGAGTGTTAGGGTGAAGAGAGTGGTAAGAGTAAGTGAGCTAGGGAAGGACACTTGTGTGAGGAAATACTAGGAGAGACTTGGTGCAGAGTGGAAAAAGATAAGAGCAAAGGACGTAAAGGGAGGGTGGAGGGAATGGGATGTATTTAGGGAAGCAGTGATGGCTTGCGCAAAAGATGCTTATGGCATGAGAAGCGTGGGGTGGGGGGGGGGGGTATACTAAAAAGGGTAGTGAGTGGTGGTATGAGGGATTAAGATTATCAGTGAAAGAGAAGAGACAGGCATTTAGACGATTGTTGCAGGGAAATAGTGCAAATGACTGGGTGATATATAAAAGAAAGAAGCAGGAGGTCAATATAAAGGTGCAAGGTAAATGAGAGTTGGGGTGAGAGAGTATCATTAAATTTTAGGGAGAATGAAATATGTTTTGGAAGGAGGTAAATAAAGTGCGTAAGACAAGAGAACAATTGGGAACATCGGTGAAGGAGGCTAATGGGGAGGTAATAATAAGTAATTGTGATGTTAGGAGATGGATTGAGTATTTTCAAGGTTTGATGAATGTGTTAGATGAGAGAGTGGCAGATATAGAGTGTTTATGTCGAGGTGGTGTGCGATGTGAGAGGGTTAAGTAGAATGATTTGGTAAACATAGAAGAGGTAGTAAAAGCTTTGCGGAAGATGAAAGCCGGCAAGGCAGTGAGTTTGGATGTTATTGCAGTGGAATGTATTAAAGAAGGGGGTGACTGCGTTGTTGACTGGTTGGTAAGTATATCTAATATATGTGTGACTCATGGTAAGGTGACTGAGGATTGGTGGAACGCTTGCATAGTGCCATTGTACAAAGGCAAAGGGGGTAAAGGTGAGTGCTCAAATTACAGAGGTATAAGTTGTAGTTTCAGAAGTGGTTGACAATGTGTGGATCAGGTGTTTGCTTGAAGGATGTATGTGAGAAATACCTAAAAAAACAAATGGATTTGTAGGTAGCATTTGTGGATCTGGAGAATGCATATGATAGAGTTGAGAGAAATGCTCTGTGGAAGGTAATGATAATATATGGGGTGGGAGGTAAGTTGCTAGAAACAGTGAAAAGTTTTTATCAAGGATGTAATGCATGTGTACAAGTAGGAAGAGAGGAAAGTGATTGGTTCTAAGTAACTGTCGATTTGCGGCAGTGGTGCGTGATGTCTCCATGGTTGTTTAATTCGTTTATTCATGAAATTGTTAGGGAAATGAATGGAAGAGTTTTTGAGAGAGGGGTAAGCATGTAGTATGATGTGGATGAAAGGGCTTGGGAAGTGAGACAGTTGTTGTTCACTGATGGTAGAGCGTTGGAGGCTGACTCGGGTGAGAAACTGCAGAAGCTGGTGACTGAGTTTGGTAAAGTGTGTTAAAGAAGAAAGCTGATAGTAAATGTGAATAAGAGCTAGGTTATTAGGTACAGTAGGGTTGAGGGACAAGTCAACTGGGAGGTAAGTTTGAATGGAGAAAAACTGGAGGAAGTGAAGTGTTTTAGATATCCGGGAGTGGATTTGGCAGCCGATGGAAACATGGAAGCGGAAGCGAGTCACAGGGTGAGGGAGGGGATGAAAGTTCTGGAAGCGTTGAAAAATGTGTGGAAGGCGAGAACCTTATCAATGAAAGCGAAAATAGGCATGTTTGAAGGAATAGTGGTACCAACAATGTTATATGGATGCGGGGCATGGGCTATAGAGAGAGTTGTGCAGAGGAAGGAGGATGTGTTGGAAATAATATTTTTGCGGAAAACTTGTTGTGTGAGGCGGTTTGATCAAGTAAGTAATGAAAGTGTAAGAGAGATATGTTGTAATAAAAAGAGTGTGGTTGAGAGAGCAGAAGAGTGTGTTTTTACATTTATATATTTACATATATATATATATATATATATATATATATATATATATATATATATATATATATATATATATATATATATATATTCTTTTTTTTTTATACTTTGTCGCTGTCTCCCGCGTTTGCGAGGTAGCGCAAGGAAACAGACGAAAGAAATGGCCCAACCCCCCCCATACACATGTATATACATACGTCCACACACGCAAATATACATACCTACACAGCTTTCCATGGTTTACCCCAGACGCTTCACATGCCTTGATTCAATCCACTGACAGCACGTCAACCCCGGTATACCACATCGCTCCAATTCACTCGATTCCTTGCCCTCCTTTCACCCTCCTGCATGTTCAGGCCCCGATCACACAAAATCTTTTTCACTCCATCTTTCCACCTCCAATTTGGTCTCCCTCTTCTCCTTGCTCCCTCCACCTCCGACACATATATCCTCTTGGTCAATCTATCCTCACTCATCCTCTCCATGTGCCCAAACCACTTCAAAACACCCTCTTCTGCTCTCTCAACCACGCTCTTTTTATTTCCACACATCTCTCTTACCCTTACGTTACTCACTCGATCAAACCACCTCACACCACACATTGTCCTCAAACATCTCATTTCCAGCACATACATCCTCCTGCGCACAACTCTATCCATAGCCCACGCCTCGCAACCATACAACATTGTTGGAACCACTATTCCTTCAAACATACCCATTTTTGCTTTCCGAGATAATGTTCTCGACTTCCACACATTCTTCAAGGCCCCCAGAATTTTCGCCCCCTCCCCCACCCTATGATCCACTTCCGCTTCCATGGTTCCATCCGCTGCCAGATCCACTCCCAGATATCTAAAACACTTCGCTTCCTCCAGTTTTTCTCCATTCAAACTCACCTCCCAATTGACTTGACCCTCAACCCTACTGTACCTAATAACCTTGCTCTTATTCACATTTACTCTTAACTTTCTTCTTCCACACACTTTACCAAACTCAGTTACCAGCTTCTGCAGTTTCTCACATGAATCAGCCACCAGCGCTGTATCATCAGCGAACAACAACTGACTCACTTCCCAAGCTCTCTCATCCCCAACAGACTTCATACTTGCCCCTCTTTCCAAAACTCTTGCATTTACCTCCCTAACAACCCCATCCATAAACAAATTAAACAACCATGGAGACATCACACACCCCTGCCGCAAACCTACATTCACTGAGAAACAATCACTTTCCTCTCTTCCTACACGTACACATGCCTTACATCTTCGATAAAAACTTTTCACTGCTTCTAACAACTTTCCTCCCACACCATATATTCTTAATACCTTCCACAGAGCATCTCTATCAACTCTATCATATGCCTTCTCCAGATCCATAAATGCTACATACAAATCCATTTGCTTTTCTAAGTATTTCTCACATACATTCTTCAAAGCAAACACCTGATCCACACATCCTCTACCACTTCTGAAACCACACTGCTCTTCCCCAATCTGATGCTCTGTACATGCCTTCACCCTCTCAATCAATACCCTCCCATATAATTTACCAGGAATACTCAACAAACTTATACCTCTGTAATTTGAGCACTCACTCTTATCCCCTTTGCCTTTGTACAATGGCACTATGCACGCATTCCGCCAATCCTCAGGCACCTCACCATGAGTCATACATACATTAAATAACCTTACCAACCAGTCAACAATACAGTCACCCCCTTTTTTAATAAATTCCACTGCAATACCATCCAAACCTGCTGCCTTGCCGGCTTTCATCTTCCGCAAAGCTTTCACTACCTCTTCTCTGTTTACCAAATCATTTTCCCTAACCCTCTCACTTTGCACACCACCTCGACCAAAACACCCTATATCTGCCACTCTATCATCAAACACATTCAACATACCTTCAAAATACTCACTCCATCTCCTTCTCACATCACCACTACTTGTTATCACCTCCCCATTTGCGCCCTTCACTGAAGTTCCCATTTGCTCCCTTGTCTTACGCACTTTATTTACCTCCTTCCAGAACATCTTTTTATTCTCCCTAAAATTTAATGATACTCTCTCACCCCAACTCTCATTTGCCATTTTTTTTCACCTCTTGCACCTTTCTCTTGACCTCCTGTCTCTTTCTTTTATACATCTCCCACTCAATTGCATTTCGTCCCTGCAAAAATCGTCCAAATGCCTCTCTCTTCTCTTTCACTAATACTCTTACTTCTTCATCCCACCACTCACTACCCTTTCTAATCAACCCACCTCCCACTCTTCTCATGCCACAGGCATCTTTTGCGCAATCCATCACTGATTCCCTAAATACATCCCATTCCTCCCCCACTCCCCTTGCTTCCATTGTTCTCACCTTTTTCCATTCTGTACTCAGTCTCTCCTGGTACTTCCTCACACAAGTCTCCTTCTCAAGCTCACTTACTCTCACCACCCTCTTCACCCCAACATTCACTCTTCTTTTCTGAAAACCCATACAAATCTTCACCTTAGCCTCCACAAGATAATGATCAGACACCCCTCTAGTTGCACCTCTCAGCACATTAACATCCAATAGTCTCTCTTTCGCACTCCTGTCAATTAACACGTAATCCAATAACGCTCTCTGGCCATCTCTCCTACTTACATAAGTATAATTATGTATATCTCGCTTTTTAAACCAGGTATTCCCAATCATCAGTCCTTTTTCAGCACATAAATCTACAAGCTCTTCACCATTTCCATTTACAACACTGAACACCCCATGTATACCAATTATTCCCTCAACTGCCACATTACTCACCTTTGCATTCAAATCACCCATCACTATAACCCGGTCTCGTGCATCAAAACCACTAACACACTCATTCAGCTGCTCCCAAAACACTTGCCTCTCTTGATCTTTCTTCTCATGCCCAGGTGCATATGCACCAATAATCACCCACCTCTCTCCATCAACTTTCAGTTTTACCCATAATAATCGAGAATTTACTTTCTTACACTCTATCACATACTCCCACAACTCCTGTTCCAGGAGTATTGCTACTCCTTCCCTTGCTCTTGTCCTCTCACTAACCCCTGACTTTACTCCCAGACATTCCCAAACCACTGTTCCCCTTTATATATATATATATATATATATATATATATATATATATATATATATATATATATATATATATATATATATATATATATATATATATATATATATATATATATATATATATATATATATATATATATATATATATATATACATATATATATATATATATATATATATATATATATATATATATATATATATATATATATATATATATATATATATATATATATATATATATATATATATATATATATATATATATATATATATATATATATATATATATATATATATATATATATATATATATATATATATATATATATATATATATATTTTTTTTTTTTTTTTTTTTTTTTTTTTTTTATACTTTGTCGCTGTCTCCCGCGTTTGCGAGGTAGCGCAAGGAAACAGACGAAAGAAATGGCCCAACCCCCCCCCCCCATACACATGTACATACGTCCACACACGCAAATATACATACCTACACAGCTTTCCATGGTTTACCCCAGACGCTTCACATGCCTTGATTCAATCCACTGACAGCACGTCAACCCCTGTATACCACATCGCTCCAATTCACTCTATTCCTTGCCCTCCTTTCACCCTCCTGCATGTTCAGGCCCCGATCACACAAAATCTTTTTCACTCCATCTTTCCACCTCCAATTTGGTCTCCCTCTTCTCCTCGTTCCCTCCACCTCCGACACATATATCCTCTTGGTCAATCTTTCCTCACTCATTCTCTCCATGTGCCCAAACCATTTCAAAACACCCTCTTCTGCTCTCTCAACCACGCTCTTTTTATTTCCACACATCTCTCTTACCCTTACGTTACTCACTCGCTCAAACCACCTCACACCACACATTGTCCTCAAACATCTCATTTCCAGCACATCCATCCTCCTGCGCACATCTCTATCCATAGCCCACGCCTGGCAACCATACAACATTGTTGGAACCACTATTCCTTCAAACATACCCATTTTTGCTTTCCGAGATAATGTTCTCGACTTCCACACATTTTTCAAGGCTCCCAAAATTTTCGCCCCCTCCCCCACCCTATGATCCACTTCCGCTTCCATGGTTCCATCCGCTGACAGATCCACTCCCAGATATCTAAAACACTTCACTTCCTCCAGTTTTTCTCCATTCAAACTCACCTCCCAATTGACTTGCCCTCACCCCTACTGTACCTAATAACCTTGCTCTTATTCACATTTACTCTTAACTTTCTTCTTCCACACACTTTACCAAACTCAGTCACCAGCTTCTGCAGTTTCTCACATGAATCAGCCACCAGCGCTGTATCATCAGCGAACAACAACTGACTCACTTCCCAAGCTCTCTCATCCCCAACAGACTTCATACTTGCCCCTCTTTCCAGGACTCTTGCATTTACCTCCCTAACAACCCCATCCATAAACAAATTAAACAACCATGGAGACATCACACACCCCTGCCGCAAACCTACATTCACTGAGAACCAATCACTTTCCTCTCTTCCTACACGTACACATGCCTTACATCCTCGATAAAAACTTTTCACTGCTTCTAACAACTTGCCTCCCACACCATATATTCTTAATACCTTCCACAGAGCATCTCTATCAACTCTATCATATGCCTTCTCCAGATCCATAAATGCTACATACAAATCCATTTGCTTTTCTAAGTATTTCTCACATACATTCTTCAAAGCAAACACCTGATCCACACATCCTCTACCACTTCTGAAACCGCACTGCTCTTCCCCAATCTGATGCTCTGTACATGCCTTCACCCTCTCAATCAATACCCTCCCATATAATTTACCAGGAATACTCAACAAACTTATACCTCTGTAATTTGAGCACTCACTCTTATCCCCTTTGCCTTTGTACAATGGCACTATGCACGCATTCCGCCAATCCTCAGGCACCTCACCATGAGTCATACATACATTAAATAACCTTACCAACCAGTCAACAATACAGTCACCCCCCTTTTTAATAAATTCCACTGCAATACCATCCAAACCTGCTGCCTTGCCGGCTTTCATCTTCCGCAAAGCTTTTACTACCTCTTCTCTGTTTACCAAATCATTTTCCCTAACCCTCTCACTTTGCACACCACCTCGACCAAAACACCCTATATCTGCCACTCTGTCATCAGACACATTCAACAAACCTTCAAAATACTCATTCCATCTCCTTCTCACATCACCGCTACTTGTTATCACCTCCCCATTTACGCCCTTCACTGAAGTTCCCATTTGCTCCCTTGTCTTACGCACCCTATTTACCTCCTTCCAGAACATCTTTTTATTCTCCCTAAAATTTACTGATAGTCTCTCACCCCAACTCTCATTTGCCCTTTTTTTCACCTCTTGCACCTTTCTCTTGACCTCCTGTCTCTTTCTTTTATACTTCTCCCACTCAATTGCATTTTTTCCCTGCAAAAATCGTCCAAATGCCTCTCTCTTCTCTTTCACTAATACTCTTACTTCTTCATCCCACCACTCACTACCCTTTCTAAACAGCCCACCTCCCACTCTTCTCATGCCACAAGCATCTTTTGCGCAATCCATCACTGATTCCCTAAATACATCCCATTCCTCCCCCACTCCCCTTACTTCCATTGTTCTCACCTTTTTCCATTCTGTACACAGTCTCTCCTGGTACTTCCCCACACAGGTCTCCTTCCCAAGCTCACTCACTCTCACCACCTTCTTCACCCCAACATTCACTCCTCTTTTCTGAAAAACCCATACTAATCTTCACCTTAGCCTCCACAAGATAATGATCAGACATCCCTCCAGTTGCACCTCTCAGCACATTAACATCCAAAAGTCTCTCTTTCGCACGCCTGTCAATTAACACGTAATCCAATAACGCTCTCTGGCCATCTCTCCTACTTACATAAGTATACTTATGTATATCTCGCTTTTTAAACCAGGTATTCCCAATCATCAGTCCTTTTTCAGCACATAAATCTACAAGCTCTTCACCATTTCCATTTACAACACTGAACACCCCATGCATACCAATTATTCCCTCAACTGCCACATTACTCACCTTTGCATTCAAATCACCCATCACTATAACCCGGTCTCGTGCATCAAAACCGCTAACACACTCATTCAGCTGCTCCCAAAACACTTGCCTCTCATGATCTTTCTTCTCATGCCCAGGTGCATATGCACCAATAATCACCCACCTCTCTCCATCAACTTTCAATTTTACCCATATTAATCGAGAATTTACTTTCTTACATTCTATCACATACTCCCACAACTCCTGTTTCAGGAGTATTGCTACTCCTTCCCTTGCTCTTGTCCTCTCACTAACCCCTGACATTACTCCCGTAACCACTCTTCCCCTTTATATATATATATATATATATATATATATATATATATATATATATATATATATATATATATACATATATATATATATATATATATATATATATATATATATATATATATATATATATATACATATATATATATATATATATATATATATATATATATATATATATATATATATATATATATATATATATATATATATATATATATATATATATATATATATATATATATATATATATTATATATATATATATATATATATATATATATATATATATATATATATATATATATATATATATATATATATATATATATATATATATATATATATATATATATATATATATATATATATATATATATATATATATATATATATATATATATATATATATATATATATATATTTTTTTTTTTTTTTTTTTTTTTTTTTTTTTTATACTTTGTCGCTGTCTCCCGCGTTTGCGAGGTAGCGCAAGGAAACAGACGAAAGAAATGGCCCAACCCCCCCCCCATACACATGTACATACGTCCACACACGCAAATATACATACCTACACAGCTTTCCATGGTTTACCCCAGACGCTTCACATGCCTTGATTCAATCCACTGACAGCACGTCAACCCCTGTATACCACATCGCTCCAATTCACTCTATTCCTTGCCCTCCTTTCACCCTCCTGCATGTTCAGGCCCCGATCACACAAAATCTTTTTTCACTCCATCTTTCCACCTCCAATTTGGTCTCCCTCTTCTCCTCGTTCCCTCCACCTCCGACACATATATCCTCTTGGTCAATCTTTCCTCACTCATTCTCTCCATGTGCCCAAACCATTTCAAAACACCCTCTTCTGCTCTCTCAACCACGCTCTTTTTATTTCCACACATCTCTCTTACCCTTACGTTACTCACTCGCTCAAACCACCTCACACCACACATTGTCCTCAAACATCTCATTTCCAGCACATCCATCCTCCTGCGCACATCTCTATCCATAGCCCACGCCTGGCAACCATACAACATTGTTGGAACCACTATTCCTTCAAACATACCCATTTTTGCTTTCCGAGATAATGTTCTCGACTTCCACACATTTTTCAAGGCTCCCAAAATTTTCGCCCCCTCCCCCACCCTATGATCCACTTCCGCTTCCATGGTTCCATCCGCTGACAGATCCACTCCCAGATATCTAAAACACTTCACTTCCTCCAGTTTTTCTCCATTCAAACTCACCTCCCAATTGACTTGCCCTCACCCCTACTGTACCTAATAACCTTGCTCTTATTCACATTTACTCTTAACTTTCTTCTTCCACACACTTTACCAAACTCAGTCACCAGCTTCTGCAGTTTCTCACATGAATCAGCCACCAGCGCTGTATCATCAGCGAACAACAACTGACTCACTTCCCAAGCTCTCTCATCCCCAACAGACTTCATACTTGCCCCTCTTTCCAGGACTCTTGCATTTACCTCCCTAACAACCCCATCCATAAACAAATTAAACAACCATGAGGACATCACACACCCCTGCCGCAAACCTACATTCACTGAGAACCAATCACTTTCCTCTCTTCCTACACGTACACATGCCTTACATCCTCGATAAAAACTTTTCACTGCTTCTAACAACTTGCCTCCCACACCATATATTCTTAATACCTTCCACAGAGCATCTCTATCAACTCTATCATATGCCTTCTCCAGATCCATAAATGCTACATACAAATCCATTTGCTTTTCTAAGTATTTCTCACATACATTCTTCAAAGCAAACACCTGATCCACACATCCTCTACCACTTCTGAAACCGCACTGCTCTTCCCCAATCTGATGCTCTGTACATGCCTTCACCCTCTCAATCAATACCCTCCCATATAATTTACCAGGAATACTCAACAAACTTATACCTCTGTAATTTGAGCACTCACTCTTATCCCTTTGCCTTTGTACAATGGCACTATGCACGCATTCCGCCAATCCTCAGGCACCTCACCATGAGTCATACATACATTAAATAACCTTACCAACCAGTCAACAATACAGTCACCCCCTTTTTAATAAATTCCACTGCAATACCATCCAAACCTGCTGCCTTGCCGGCTTTCATCTTCCGCAAAGCTTTTACTACCTCTTCTCTGTTTACCAAATCATTTTCCCTAACCCTCTCACTTTGCACACCACCTCGACCAAAACACCCTATATCTGCCACTCTGTCATCAGACACATTCAACAAACCTTCAAAATACTCATTCCATCTCCTTCTCACATCACCGCTACTTGTTATCACCTCCCCATTTACGCCCTTCACTGAAGTTCCCATTTGCTCCCTTGTCTTACGCACCCTATTTACCTCCTTCCAGAACATCTTTTTATTCTCCCTAAAATTTACTGATAGTCTCTCACCCCAACTCTCATTTGCCCTTTTTTTCACCTCTTGCACCTTTCTCTTGACCTCCTGTCTCTTTCTTTTATACTTCTCCCACTCAATTGCATTTTTTCCCTGCAAAAATCGTCCAAATGCCTCTCTCTTCTCTTTCACTAATACTCTTACTTCTTCATCCCACCACTCACTACCCTTTCTAAACAGCCCACCTCCCACTCTTCTCATGCCACAAGCATCTTTTGCGCAATCCATCACTGATTCCCTAAATACATCCCATTCCTCCCCCACTCCCCTTACTTCCATTGTTCTCACCTTTTTCCATTCTGTACACAGTCTCTCCTGGTACTTCCCCACACAGGTCTCCTTCCCAAGCTCACTCACTCTCACCACCTTCTTCACCCCAACATTCACTCCTCTTTTCTGAAAACCCATACTAATCTTCACCTTAGCCTCCACAAGATAATGATCAGACATCCCTCCAGTTGCACCTCTCAGCACATTAACATCCAAAAGTCTCTCTTTCGCACGCCTGTCAATTAACACGTAATCCAATAACGCTCTCTGGCCATCTCTCCTACTTACATAAGTATACTTATGTATATCTCGCTTTTTAAACCAGGTATTCCCAATCATCAGTCCTTTTTCAGCACATAAATCTACAAGCTCTTCACCATTTCCATTTACAACACTGAACACCCCATGCATACCAATTATTCCCTCAACTGCCACATTACTCACCTTTGCATTCAAATCACCCATCACTATAACCCGGTCTCGTGCATCAAAACCGCTAACACACTCATTCAGCTGCTCCCAAAACACTTGCCTCTCATGATCTTTCTTCTCATGCCCAGGTGCATATGCACCAATAATCACCCACCTCTCTCCATCAACTTTCAATTTTACCCATATTAATCGAGAATTTACTTTCTTACATTCTATCACATACTCCCACAACTCCTGTTTCAGGAGTATTGCTACTCCTTCCCTTGCTCTTGTCCTCTCACTAACCCCTGACATTACTCCCGTAACCACTCTTCCCCTTTATATATATATATATATATATATATATATATATATATATATATATATATATATATATATATATACATATATATATATATATATATATATATATATATATATATATATATATATATACATATATATATATATATATATATATATATATATATATATATATATATATATATATATATATATATATATATATATATATATATATATATATATATATATATATATATATATATATATATATATATATATATATATATATATATATATATATATATATATATATATATATATATATATATATATATATATATATATATATATATATATATATATATATATATATATATATATATATATATATATATATATATTTTTTTTTTTTTTTTTTTTTTTTTTTTTTTTTTATACTTTGTCGCTGTCTCCCGCGTTTGCGAGGTAGCGCAAGGAAACAGACGAAAGAAATGGCCCAACCCCCCCCCCCATACACATGTACATACGTCCACACACGCAAATATACATACCTACACAGCTTTCCATGGTTTACCCCAGACGCTTCACATGCCTTGATTCAATCCACTGACAGCACGTCAACCCCTGTATACCACATCGCTCCAATTCACTCTATTCCTTGCCCTCCTTTCACCCTCCTGCATGTTCAGGCCCCGATCACACAAAATCTTTTTCACTCCATCTTTCCACCTCCAATTTGGTCTCCCTCTTCTCCTCGTTCCCTCCACCTCCGACACATATATCCTCTTGGTCAATCTTTCCTCACTCATTCTCTCCATGTGCCCAAACCATTTCAAAACACCCTCTTCTGCTCTCTCAACCACGCTCTTTTTATTTCCACACATCTCTCTTACCCTTACGTTACTCACTCGCTCAAACCACCTCACACCACACATTGTCCTCAAACATCTCATTTCCAGCACATCCATCCTCCTGCGCACATCTCTATCCATAGCCCACGCCTGGCAACCATACAACATTGTTGGAACCACTATTCCTTCAAACATACCCATTTTTGCTTTCCGAGATAATGTTCTCGACTTCCACACATTTTTCAAGGCTCCCAAAATTTTCGCCCCCTCCCCCACCCTATGATCCACTTCCGCTTCCATGGTTCCATCCGCTGACAGATCCACTCCCAGATATCTAAAACACTTCACTTCCTCCAGTTTTTCTCCATTCAAACTCACCTCCCAATTGACTTGCCCTCACCCCTACTGTACCTAATAACCTTGCTCTTATTCACATTTACTCTTAACTTTCTTCTTCCACACACTTTACCAAACTCAGTCACCAGCTTCTGCAGTTTCTCACATGAATCAGCCACCAGCGCTGTATCATCAGCGAACAACAACTGACTCACTTCCCAAGCTCTCTCATCCCCAACAGACTTCATACTTGCCCCTCTTTCCAGGACTCTTGCATTTACCTCCCTAACAACCCCATCCATAAACAAATTAAACAACCATGGAGACATCACACACCCCTGCCGCAAACCTACATTCACTGAGAACCAATCACTTTCCTCTCTTCCTACACGTACACATGCCTTACATCCTCGATAAAAACTTTTCACTGCTTCTAACAACTTGCCTCCCACACCATATATTCTTAATACCTTCCACAGAGCATCTCTATCAACTCTATCATATGCCTTCTCCAGATCCATAAATGCTACATACAAATCCATTTGCTTTTCTAAGTATTTCTCACATACATTCTTCAAAGCAAACACCTGATCCACACATCCTCTACCACTTCTGAAACCGCACTGCTCTTCCCCAATCTGATGCTCTGTACATGCCTTCACCCTCTCAATCAATACCCTCCCATATAATTTACCAGGAATACTCAACAAACTTATACCTCTGTAATTTGAGCACTCACTCTTATCCCCTTTGCCTTTGTACAATGGCACTATGCACGCATTCCGCCAATCCTCAGGCACCTCACCATGAGTCATACATACATTAAATAACCTTACCAACCAGTCAACAATACAGTCACCCCCCTTTTTAATAAATTCCACTGCAATACCATCCAAACCTGCTGCCTTGCCGGCTTTCATCTTCCGCAAAGCTTTTACTACCTCTTCTCTGTTTACCAAATCATTTTCCCTAACCCTCTCACTTTGCACACCACCTCGACCAAAACACCCTATATCTGCCACTCTGTCATCAGACACATTCAACAAACCTTCAAAATACTCATTCCATCTCCTTCTCACATCACCGCTACTTGTTATCACCTCCCCATTTACGCCCTTCACTGAAGTTCCCATTTGCTCCCTTGTCTTACGCACCCTATTTACCTCCTTCCAGAACATCTTTTTATTCTCCCTAAAATTTACTGATAGTCTCTCACCCCAACTCTCATTTGCCCTTTTTTTCACCTCTTGCACCTTTCTCTTGACCTCCTGTCTCTTTCTTTTATACTTCTCCCACTCAATTGCATTTTTTCCCTGCAAAAATCGTCCAAATGCCTCTCTCTTCTCTTTCACTAATACTCTTACTTCTTCATCCCACCACTCACTACCCTTTCTAAACAGCCCACCTCCCACTCTTCTCATGCCACAAGCATCTTTTGCGCAATCCATCACTGATTCCCTAAATACATCCCATTCCTCCCCCACTCCCCTTACTTCCATTGTTCTCACCTTTTTCCATTCTGTACACAGTCTCTCCTGGTACTTCCCCACACAGGTCTCCTTCCCAAGCTCACTCACTCTCACCACCTTCTTCACCCCAACATTCACTCCTCTTTTCTGAAAACCCATACTAATCTTCACCTTAGCCTCCACAAGATAATGATCAGACATCCCTCCAGTTGCACCTCTCAGCACATTAACATCCAAAAGTCTCTCTTTCGCACGCCTGTCAATTAACACGTAATCCAATAACGCTCTCTGGCCATCTCTCCTACTTACATAAGTATACTTATGTATATCTCGCTTTTTAAACCAGGTATTCCCAATCATCAGTCCTTTTTCAGCACATAAATCTACAAGCTCTTCACCATTTCCATTTACAACACTGAACACCCCATGCATACCAATTATTCCCTCAACTGCCACATTACTCACCTTTGCATTCAAATCACCCATCACTATAACCCGGTCTCGTGCATCAAAACCGCTAACACACTCATTCAGCTGCTCCCAAAACACTTGCCTCTCATGATCTTTCTTCTCATGCCCAGGTGCATATGCACCAATAATCACCCACCTCTCTCCATCAACTTTCAATTTTACCCATATTAATCGAGAATTTACTTTCTTACATTCTATCACATACTCCCACAACTCCTGTTTCAGGAGTATTGCTACTCCTTCCCTTGCTCTTGTCCTCTCACTAACCCCTGACTTCACTCCCCAGACATTTCCAAACCACTCTTCCCCTTTACCCTTGAGCTTCGTTTCACTCAGAGCCAAAACATCCAGGTTCCTTTCCTCAAACATACTACCTATCTCTCCTTTTTTCACATCTTGGTTACATCCACACACATTTAGGCACCCCACTCTGAGCCTTCGAGGAGGATGATCACTCCCCGCGTGACTCCTTCTTCTGTTTCCCATTTTAAAAAGTTAATACAAGGAGGGGAGGATTTCCGGCCCCCCGCTCCCGTCCCCTCTAGTCGCTTTCTACGACAAGCGAGGAATACGTGGGAAGTATTCTTTCACCCCTATCCCCAGGGATAATATACACATATATATACATATACACACACACACACACATACACACACATACGCACACATATATATATATATATATATATATATATATATATATATATATATATATATATATATATATATATATATATATATATATATATATATATATATATATATATATATATATATATATATATATATATATATATATATATATATATATATATATATATCTTTTTTCTTTCTTTTAAACTATTCGCCATTTCCCGCGTTAGCGAGGTAGCATTAAGAACAGAGGACTGGGCCTTTGAGGGAATACCCTCACCTGGCCCAATTCTCTGTTCCTTCTTTTGGAAAAAAAAAAAAAAAAAAAAAAAAAAAAAAAAAAAAAACGAGAGGGGAGGATTTCCAGCCCCCCGCTCCCTCCCCTTTTAGTCGCCTTCTACGACACGCAGGGAATACGTGGGAAGTATTCTTAATCCCCTATCCCCAGGGATAATATATATATATATATATATATATATTGGAAAGGATCACAATTTTGCGCGTGATCGAGATATTCCTATAAGTCCTCGGGGAAAATGAAACACGTAAAGTTCCCAAGTGCATTTTCGTGTAATAATCACATCAACAGGGGAGACACAAGAGAGAAATATAACAATCAGTTGATATACAACGAAGAGACGAAGCTAGGACGCCATTTGGTAAACATGTGATTGTCCAAAACATACAACGAGCGTTCATAAACTTATCATTTTACAAATTTTATCGACAATAAAGTTATCTAATTTGTATATACCATCACTAATATTAAGATTATAATTCTTTGTGTATTTAATAATCGAAGATTTAATGATATCTCTCTTGGTAATAGAGTTAGAGTTAATAACTGAGATGGCGTTACTCCAGTCAATACAATGATAATAGTTTTTAACGTGATTAAAGAAGGCATTTGATTCTTGTCCCGTTCTTATACTTTATTTATGCTGCTTAAGCCTAACAGAAAGATCCTTACCAGTCTGACCAACAAAAAATTTTCACAGTTTCCGCAAGGCACTTTATAGATGCATCCAAGAGAATTATGTAGTGAATTCCTGATTAAGATATTCTTTATAGTATTATTGTTGCTCAAAGCAACATTTACATTAAAGGATTTAAGCAACATGGGAAGCAAAGTGAAATTATTATTAAAAGGGAGAACTAAAAGATTCTTGGTGTAAATGGGAGGTTTGGGCTCAACTCTATAAAATTATTTCTTTGCTAACTTAAGGGGTTTATCAATGAAAGATCTAGGGTACTTTATCTTAGATCCAATTGAATATATCTTTTCAAACTTAGCATCAATTAACTCTGGACTGCAAATACGTAATGCCCAAAGGAACATAGAATGAACTGATGATAATTTAACTCTGTCATGTTGAGATGAGTAATAATGGATATATGAGCATACATTGGTGGGTTTTCTGTATATGCTAAACTTAAACTTGTTTCCTTGTGTATGGATCATGCAATCTAAAAATGGTAACATACCATTATTTTCATTTGTTACCGTAGATTTGATGGAAGGTACTAAATTGTTAAGTAAGGGGAGAAATATTTGTAAATTTTCATTTGTTGGCCAAACACAAAGAACATCATCTACTTACCTAAACCAAACTGCATTAAAAGGTAAGATATCCTTTAGTAATTTTGTTTCAAAAAATCCATATAAAGATTACTTAGTGCAAGTGAAAGATGGTTATCCATAGCCATACCAAACTTTTGAGCATAATAATCTCCATTAAATTGAAATACACAGTCTTTTATACACAATTTTATCAGTTCATTGAAATTCGACTTTGAAACAGGTAAATGAATATCATCCAAGACATCAAATAAATATTCTAAAAGGTCATCAACTGGAACTTTAGTGAAAAGTGAGGAAACATCAAAGGTAACTAATTTGAAATCAAAATTAATATTGATATTGTTTAGCTTGTTGACTAAATCTACATTGTTCATGATATTAGAATTTGATACCTTACCCACTAAAGGGCTTGATAAGGAAACTAACCATTTTGATAATTTATATGTGATGGAGCCTACTGAACTCACTATAGGTCTTGCTGAAAAAATTTGTTTATGTGTTTTGATAAGTCCATACAAATATGGCAATGAAGGGGACAAAGATGACAAACTTTTGATAAGAGAAATGTTACCTTTCAACAACTTCATTTCTCTACTGAAGTGAGAATTAACTGCTTCTAAGGGATTTTTACTAAGTTTAGAATATGTTGTGTTATCATTTAGGTCATTCATTTTAGATAAATAGTTACTTTTGTCTGAAATCACAACAGTGTTAGCCTTATCTGCTTTAGTAATATGTATATCCTTGTCTTCTTTTATGGTGTTAATATCTCTCACGAATCTTTTAGGGCAATACATATATATATCTATCATTCTATCTATCTATCTATCTATCTATCTATATATATATATATATATATATATATATATATATATATATATATATATATATATATTATATTTTTTTTTATTTTGCTTTGTCGCAGTCCCCCGCGTTTGCGAGGTAGCGCAAGGAAACAGGCGAAAGAAATGGCACAATCCACCCCCATACACAATGTACACACATACACGCTCAGACACGCAAATATACATGCCTATACATCTCAATGTACACATATATATACACACACAGACACATACATGCGCACAATTCACACTGCCTGCCCCTATTCATTCCCATCGCCACCTCGCCACACATGGAATACCATCTCCCTCCCCCCTCATGTGTGCGAGGTAGCACTAGGAAAAGACAACAAAGGCCCCATTCGTTCACACTCAGTCTCCAGCTGTCACGCAATAATGCCCGAAACCACAGCTCCCTTTCCACATCCAGGCCCCACACAACTTTCCATGGTTTACCCCTGACTCTTCACATGCCCTGATTCAATCCACTGACAGCACGTCAACCCCGGTATACCACATCGATCCAATTCACTCTATTCCTTGCCCGCCTTTCACCCTCCTGCATGTTCTGGCCCCGATCACTCAAAATCTTTTTCACTCCATCTTTCCACCTCCAATTTGGTCTTCCACTTCTCCTCGTTCCCTCCACCTCCGACACATATATCCTCTTGGTCAATCTTTCCTCACTCATTCTCTCCATGTATCCAAACCATATATATATATATATATATATATATATATATATATATATATATATATATATATATATATATATATATATATATATATATATATATATATATATATGTATATATATATATATATATATATATATATATATATATATATATATATATATATATATATATATATACATATATATATATATATATATGTATATATATATATATATATATATATATATATATATATATATATATATATATATATATATACATATATATATATATATATATATATATATATATATATATATATATATATAAATATATATATATATATATATATATATATATATATATATATATATATATATATACATATATATATATATATATGGGTCAGATGTTGTTCACTGATGATAGAGTACTGGCGGCTGATTCGGATGAGAAACTGCAGATGTTGGTAAGAGAGTATGGTAAAATGTGTGAATGAAGAGAGCTGAAAGTAAACGTTGATAAGAGCAAGGTTATTAGGTCAGTTTGACGGACAAGGTCATTGGGTGGTAAGTTTGAATGCAAAAAAACTGGAGGAAGTGAAATGCTTTAGATATTTAGGAGTGGATTGAACAGCGGTTGGAACCATGAACGCGGAAGTGAATCACAGGGTGGGGGAGGGGGCGAAGGTTCTGAAAGCGTTGAAGAATGTGTGGAAGGCGGGAATGTAATCTCAGGGAGCAAAAATGGATATGGTCGATGGAATAGTGGTTCCAACAATGTTATATGGTTGGGAGGCATGGGCTATAGATAGGGTTGTGCGGAGGAGGGTAGACGTAATGGAAATGACATGTTTGAGGACAACAAATGGTGTGAGGTGGTTTGGTCGTTTTAGTAATAGAAACGGTAGGAGAGATGTGTGGTAATAAAAAGTGTGTGGTTGATAATGCAGAAAATTGTTTATTGAAATGGATTTGTCAAATTGAGAAAATGATTGAGGAAAGATTAACAAAGAGGATATATGTGTCAGAGGTGGAGGAAACGAAGAGAAGTGGGAGATCAAATTGGAGGTGGAGGGAGGGATTGAAAAACATTTTGAGTGATGAAGGCCTGAACATACAGGAGGGTGAAAGGCGTGCAAGGAATAGTGAATTGGAACGATGTGATATACCGGGATCCACATGCTGTCAATACATTGTACCAGGGCATGTGAAGCGTCTGAGGTAAATCATGGAAAGTTTTGCAGGTCCTGGATATAGAAAGGGAGCTGACGTTTCTGTGTGATGGACATAACAAAAAGAGAGTGAGTGTGAGCGAATGTGGCCTTTGTTTTCTTTTCCTAGCGCTACCTCGCACGCACGCGGGGGAAGGCGAGGGCCATTTAATGTGTAGCGTGGTGGCGGCAGAAATCGATAAAGGCACCACGTATGAATATGTACAGATGTGTATATGAACATGTCTCTGTATGTATATGTATGTATGCGCTGAAATGTATAGGTATGTATATGGGCATGTGTGGGCGTTTATATATGTATATAAATATATATTCTTTTTTTTTTTATACTTTGTCGCTGTCTCCCGCGTTTGCGAGGTAGCGCAAGGAAACAGACGAAAGAAATGGCCCAACCCCCCCACCCCATACACATGTATATACATACGTCCACACACGCAAATATACATACCTACACAGCTTTCCATGGTTTACCCGAGACGCTTCACATGCCTTGATTCAATCCACTGACAGCACGTCAACCCCGGTATACCACATCGATCCAATTCACTCTATTCCTTGCCCTCCTTTCACCCTCCTGCATGTTCAGGCCCCGATCACACAAAATCTTTTTCACTTCATCTTTCCACCTCCAATTTGGTCTCCCTCTTCTCCTCGTTCCCTCCACCTCCGACACATATATCCTCTTGGTCAATCTTTCCTCACTCATTCTCTCCATGTGCCCAAACCACTTCAAAACACCCTCTTCTGCTCTCTCAACCACGCTCTTTTTATTTCCACACATCTCTCTTACCTTTACGTTACTCACTCGATCAAACCACCTCACACCACACATTGTCCTCAAACATCTCATTTCCAGCACATCCATCCTCCTGCGCACAACTCTATCCATAGCCTACGCCTCGCAACCATACAACATTGTTGGAACCACTATTCCTTCAAACATACCCATTTTTGCTTTCCGAGATAATGTTCTCGACTTCCACACATTCTTCAAGGCCCCCAGAATTGTCGCCCCCCCCACCCCCCCACCCCTATGATCCACTTCCGCTTACATGGTTCCATCCGCTGCCAGATCCACTCCCAGATATCTAAAACACTTCACTTCCTCCAGTTTTTCTCCATTCAAACTCACCTCCCAATTGACTTGACCCTCAACCCTACTGTACCTAATAACCTTGCTCTTATTCACATTTACTCTTAACTTTCTTCTTTCACACACTTTACCAAACTCAGTCACCAGCTTCTGCAGTTTCTCACATGAATTATCGACCAGCGCTGTATCATCAGTGAACAACAACTGACTCACTTCCCAAGCTCTCTCATCCACAACAGACTTCATACTTGCCCCTCTTTCCAAAACTCTTGCATTCACCTCCCTAACAACCCCATCCATAAACAAATTAAACAACCATGGAGATATCACACACCCCAGCCGCAAACCTACATTCACTGAGAACCAATCACTTTCCTCTCTTCCTACACGTACACATGGCTTACATCCTCGATAAAAACTTTTCACTGCTTCTAACAACTTCCCTCCTACACCATATATTCTTAATACCTTCCACAGATAATCTCTAACAACTCTATCATATGCCTTCTCCAGATCCATAAATGCTACATACAAATCCATTCGCTTTTCTAAGTATTTCTCACATACATTCTTCAAAGCAAACACCTGATCCACACATCCTCTACCACTTCGGAAACCACACTGCTCTTCCCCAATCTGATGTTCTGTACATGCATTCACCCTCTCAATCAATACCCTCCCATATAATTTACCAGGAATACTCAACAAATTTATACCTCTGTAATTTGAGCACTCACTCTTATCCCCTTTGCCTTTGTACAATGGCACTATGCACGCATTCCGCCAATCCTCAGGCACCTCACCAACCAACCTTACCAACCAGTCAATAATACAGTCACCCCCTTTTTTAATAAATTCCACCGCAATAACATCCAAACCTGCTGCCATGCCGGCTTTCATCTTCCGCAAAGCTTTTACTACCTCTTCTCTGTTTACCAAATCATTTTTCCTAACCCTCTCACTTTGCACACCACCTCGACCAAAACACCCTATATCTGCCACTCTATCATCAAACACATTCAACAAACCTTCAAAATACTCACTCCATCTCCTTCTCACATCACCACTACTTGTTATCACCTCCCAATTTGCGCACTTCACTGAAGTTCCCATTTGCTCCCTTGTCTTACGCACTTTATTTACCTCCTTCCAGAGCATCTTTTTATTTTCCCTAAAATTTAATGATACTCTCTTACCCCAACTCTCATTTCCCCTCTTTTTCACCTCTTGCACCTTTCTCTTGACCTCCTGTCTCTTTCTTTTATACATCTCCCACTCAACTGCATTTTTTCCCAGCAAAAATCGTCCAAATGCCTCTCTCTTCTCTTTCACTAATACTCTTACTTCTTCATCCCACCACTCACTACCCTTTCTAATCAACCCACCTCCCACTCTTCTCATGCCACAAGCATCTTTTGCGCAATCCATCACTGATTCCCTAAATACATCCCATTCCTCCCCCACTCCCCTTACTTCCATTGTTCTCACCTTTTGCCTTTCTGTACTCAGTCTCTCCTGGTACTTCCTCACACAAGTCTCCTTCCCAAGCTCACTTACTCTCACCACCCTCTTCACCCCAACATTCTCTCTTCTTTTCTGAAAACCCATACAAATCTTCACCTTAGCCTCCACAAGATAATGATCAGACATCCCTCCAGTTGCACCTCTCAGCACATTAACATCCAAAAGTCTCTCTTTCGCGCGCCTGTCAATTAACACGTAATCCAATAACGCTCTTTGGCCATCTCTCCTACTTACATACGTATACTTATGTATATCTCACTTTTTAAACCAGTTATTCCCAATCACCAGTCCTTTTTCAGCACATAAAGGAGGTAAGGGGAGTGAGGGAGGAATGGGATGTATTTAGCAAAGCAGTGATGGCTTGCTCAAAAGATACTGGTGGCATGAGAAGCGTGGGAGGTGGGTTGATTAGAAAGCGTAGTAAGTGGTGGGATGAAGAAGTAACATTATTAGTGAAAGAGAAGAGAGAGGCATTTGGACGATTTTTGCAGGGAAAAATGCAAATGATTGGAAGATGTATAAAAGAAAGAGACAGGAGGTCAAAAGAAAGGTGCAAGAGGTGAAAAAGAGAGCAAATGAGAGTTGGGGTGAGAGAGTATCATTAAATTTTAGGGAGAATAAAAAGATGTTCTGGAAGGAGGTAAATAAAGTGCGTAAGACAAGAGAGCAAATGGGAACTTCAGAGAAGGGGGCTAATTGGGATGTTATAACAAGTAGTTCTGATGTAAGATGGAGATTGAGTGAGTATTTTGAAGGTTAATTTAATATGTTTGCTGATAGAGAGGCAGATATAGGGTATTTTGGTCGAGGTGGGAAAATGATTTGGTAAACAGAGAAGAGGAAGTAAAAGCTTTGCGGAAGATGAAAGCCGGCAAGGATGCAGGTTTGGATGATATTGCAGTGGAATTTATTAAAATAGGGGTGACTGTATTGTTGACTGGTTGGTAAGGTTATCTAATGTATGTATAATTTATGGTGAGGTGCCTGAGGATTGGCGGAATGCATGCATAGTGCCAATGTATAAAGGCAAAGGGGATAAGTGTGAGTGCTCAAATTACAGAGGTATAAGTTCGTTGAGTATTCCTGGTAAATTATATGGGCGGGTATTGATTGAGAGGATCAAGCCATGTACAGAGCATCAGATTGGGGAAGAGCAGTGTTGTTTCAGAAATGGTAGAGGATGTGTGGATCTGGTGTTTGCTTTGAAGAATGTATGTGAGAAATACTTAGAAAAGCAAATGGATTTGTATGTAGCATTTATGGATCTGGAGAAGGCATATGATAGAGTTGTTAGAGATTATCTGTGGAAGGTATTAAGAATATATGGTGTAGGAGGGAAGTTGTTAGAAGCAGTGAAAAGTTTTTATCGAGGATGTAAGGCATGTGTACGTGTAGGAAGAGAGGAAAGTGATTGGTTCTCAGTGAATGCAGGTTTGCGGCAGGGGTGTGTGATGTCTCCATGGTTGTTTAATTTGTTTATGGATGAGGTTGTTAGTGAGGTGAATGCAAGAGTTTTGGAAAGAGGGGCAAGTATGAAGTCTGTTGTGGATGAGAGAGCTTGGGAAGTGAGTCAGTTGTTGTTCGCTGATGATACAGCGCTGGTGGCTGATTCATGTGAGAAACTGCAGAATCTGGTGACTGAGTTTGGGAAAGTGTGTGAAAAAAGAAAGTTAAGAGTAAATGTGAATAAGAGCAAGGTTATTAGGTACAGTAGGGTTGAGGGTCAAGTCAATTGGAATGTAAGTTTGAATGGAGAAAAACTGTAGGAAGTAAAGTGTTTTAGATATCTGGGAGTTGATCTGGCAGCGGATGGATCCATGGAAGCGGAAGTGAATCATAGGGTTGGGAAGGGGGCGAAAATCCTGGGAGTCATGAAGAATATGTGGACGTCGTGAACATTATCTCGGAAATCAAAAATGGCTATGTTTGAAGGAATAGTGTTTCCAACAATGTTGTATAGGTGCGAGGCGTGGGCTATGGATAGAGTAGTGCGCAGGAGGGTGAATGTGCTGGAAATGAGATGTTCGAACACAATATGTGGTGTGAGGTGGTTTGATCGAGTATGTAATGTAAGGGTAAGAGAGATGTGTGGAAATTAGAAGAGTGTGGTTGAGGGAACAGAAGAGGGTGTTTTGAAATGGTTTGGTCACATGGAGAGAATGAGTGAGGAAAGATTGACCAAGAGGATATATGTGTCGGAGGTGGAGGGAACGAGGAGAAGTGGCAGACCAAATTGGAGGTGCAAAGATGGATTGAAAAAGATTTTGAGTGATCGGGGCCTGAACATGCAGGAGGGTGAAAGGCGGGCAAGGAATAGAGTGAATTGGATCGATGTGGTATACCGAGGTCGACGTGCTGGCAATGGATTGAATCAGGGCATGTGAAGCGTTAGGGGTAAACCATGGAAAGTTGTGTGGGGCCTGGATGTGGAAAGGGAGATGTAGTTTCGAGCATTATTGCATGACAACTAGAGACTAAGTGTGAACGAATGGGGCCTTTGTTGTCTTTTCCTAGCGCTATCTCGCACACATGAGGGGTGAGGGGGTTGTTATTCAATGTGTGGCGAGTTGGCGATGGGAATGAATAAAGGCAGACAGTGTGAATTGTGTGCATGTGTATATATGTAAATGTCTGTGTGTGTATATATATGTGTACATTGAGATGTATAGTTATGTATACTTGAGTGTGGGGACGTGTATGTATATATATGTGTAAGGGTGTGGGTTGGGCCATTTCTTTCGTCTGTTTCCTTGCGTTACCTAGCAAACGCGGGAGACACCGACAAAGCAAAATAATAATAAAAAGATATATATATATATATATATATATATATATATATATATATATATATGTATATATATATATATATATATATATATATATATATATATATATATATATATATATATTTTTTTTTTTGTCGCTGCCTCCCGCGTTTGCGAGGTAGCGCAAGGAAACAGACGAAAGAAATGGCCCAACCCATCCCCATACACATGTATATACATACGTCCACACAAGCAAATATACATACCTACACAGCTTTCCATGGTTTACCCCAGACGCTTCACATGCCCTGATTCAATCCACTGACAGCACGTCAACCCGGTATACCATATCGACCCAATTCACTCTATTCCTTGCCCTCCTTTCACCCTCCTGTATGTTCAGGCCCCGATCACTCAAAATCTTTTTCACTCCATCTTTCCACCTCCATTTTGGTCTCCCACTTCTCCTCGTTTCCTCCACCTCCGACACATATATCCTCTTGGTCAATCTTTCCTCACTCATTCTCTCCATGTGCCCAAACCATTTCAAAACACCCTCTTCTGCTCTGTCAACCACGCTCTTTTTATTTCCACACATCTCTCTTACCCTTACGTTACTTACTCGATCAAACCACCTCATACCACACATTGTCCTAAAACATCTCATTTCCAGCACATCCATCCTCCTGCGCACAACTCTATCCATAGCCCACGCCTCGCAACCATATAACATTGTTGGAACCACTATTCCTTCAAACATACCCATTTTTGCTTTCCGAGATAATGTTCTCGACTTCCACACATTCTTCAAGGCTCCCAGAATTTTCGCCACCTCCCCCACCCTATGATCCACTTCCGCTTCCATGGTTCCATCCGCTGCCAGATCCACTCACAGATATCTAAAATTCTTTACTTCCTCCAGTTTTTCTCCATTCAAACTTACCTCCCAATTGACTTGACCCTCAACCCTACTGTACCTAATAACCTTTGTCTTATTCACATTTACTCTTAACTTTCTTCTTTCACACACTTTACCAGACTCAGTCACCAGCTTCTGCAGTTTCTCACATGAATCAGCCACCAGAGCTGTATCATCAGCGAACAACAACTGACTCACTTTCCAAGCTCTCTCATCCCCAACAGACATCATACTTGCCCCTCTTTCCGAAACTCTTGCATTCACCTCCCTAACAACCCCATCCAAGAACAAATTAAACAACCATGGAGACATCACACACCCCTTCCGCAAACCTACATTCACTGAGAACCAATCACTTTCCTCTCTGCCTACACGTACACATGCATTACATCCTCGATAAAAACTTTTCACTGCTTCTAACAACTTGCCTCCCACACCATATTTTTTTAGTACCTTCCACATAGCATCTCTATCAACTCTATCATATGAGAGGCAAGTGTTTTGGGAGCAGCTGAATGAGTGTGTTATTGGTTTTGATGCACGAGACTGGGTTATAGTGATGGGTGATTTGAATGCAAAGGTGAGTAATGTGGCAGTTGAGGGAAAAATTGG